>NC_060277.1:1810201-1842280 GCF_021613505.1 Equus quagga
CAGTGTTGTTCGAAGCTCCTAGGTGATCGCAGCGTGCAGCCAAGGCTGTGAATCATCCTTTCGTAACTGGGCCTTGCAGCTGCTCTCCCTCTGACGAGGACCCGCAGCGTGGGGCTGGGGGCTGTGTGCGTGTGGATGCCTGCGCACACTGGGGCCCGTGGGCCGAAGGTGCCTGCTGCCTGCTGTCGGCCGGGAGCCGCTGGGTTCTGCAGTGTGCTGGTGGACCAGCTCCTCCTTCCAGCACGATCTTAGGATGTCTGTGGGAGCTCCGTGGCTCCTGCCAGAGGAGCCCTCTTCATAAACCCTGACAGCATGGACACAGCCTTTTTTGGGAGGGGCATCCAGGATTTTTTTTTTTTTTAATAGACTTTTTTTTAGAGCAGTTTTAGGTTCATAGCAAGATAGAGCAGGAAGTACAGAAATTTCCCAAATACCCCCTGCCTCCACACCAGCACAGTCTCCCCCACAATCAAAATCCCCGACCAGTGTGGTACCTTTGTTACAATCCGTGAACCTATATTGACGCATCATTAGCCCTCAAAGTCCACGGTTTACGCTGGGCTTATTCTTGGTGTTGTACGTTCTGAGTTTTGAGAACGTATCCACCATTATAGTATCACACAGAATAGTTTCACTGCTCTGAAAGTCCTCTGTGCTCCACCTGTTCATCCTGCCCTCCTCCCTAATCCATGACGACCGCTCACCCTTTTCCTGTCTTGAGAGGTTTACCTTTTCCAGAATGGCATAGAGTTGGAACCATACAGTGTGGAGCCTCCCTGGATTGGCTTCTTTCACTTAGTAGTATGCATTTAAGGCCCCTCCATGTCTTTCCATGGCTCGATTGCTCATTTCTTTTTAGTGCTGAATCATATTCCATTGTCTGGATGGACCACAGTTTATTTATCCTTTCACCTACTGAAGAGCATTTGGTTGCTTCCAAGTTTTGGCGATGAATAAAGCTGCTTTCGACATCTGTCTGCAGGTTTTTGTGTGGATGTAAGTTTTCAACTCCATTGGGTAAATAGCAAGGGGTGTGGTTGCCGGATCGAATGGTAAGAGTATGTTTAGTTTCCTATGAAACTACCAGACTTCTGAAGTGATTGTTTCAGTTTGCATTCCCACCACCAGTGGATGAGAGTTCCTGTTGCTCTCCATCCTCATCAGCGTTTGGTGTCAGTGTTTGGGATTTTAGCTATTCTAGTGGGTGTATAGTGGTACCTAATTATTGTTTTAATTTGCAATTCCCTAGTGACATATGATGTTGAGCATCTTTTCGTATGCTTTCTTGCCGTCTTCATATCTCCTTTGGTGAGGTATCTGTTCAGATCTTTTGCCCATTTCTTAATCTGGCTGTTACCTTATTTTTGATTCTTAGTGTTCTTTGTGTATTTTGGATAGCAGTCCTTTATCAGATGTGTCTTTTGCAAATATTTTCTCCCAGTGTATGCCTTGTTTTCTCATTCTTTTAATAGTATCTTTCGCAGAGCAGAAGTTTTTAATTTTAGTGAAGTCCTGGCTACTGATTATTTCTTTTATGGATCATGCCTTTGGTGTCATTTCTAAAGAGTCATTGCCATACCCAAGGTCATCTAGATTTTCTCCTATGTTATCTTCTAGGATTTTGATAGTTTTGCTTTTTTACGTCTAGGTCTGCAATCCATTTTGAGTTAGTTTTTGTGAAGAGTTTAAGGTCTGTTTCCAGATTCTTTTTTTTTTTTTTCTTTTTTTGGTGCATGTGTCTGTCCAGTTGTTCCAGCCCCATTTGTTGAAAAGACTATCTTGGCTCCATTGTGTTACCTTTGCTGCTTTGTCAGAGATCAGTTGACTGTATTTTTGTGGGTCCGTCTTGGGCTTCTGTTCTATTCCATTGATCTGTCTGTCTGTCCTTTCACCAGTGCCACACTGTCCTGGTTACGGTGGCTTCATAGTTAAGTCTTGAAGTAGGATAGCGTCCGTCCTCCAGCTTTGTTCTTCCCTATTGTGTTGGCTGTCCTGGGTCCTTTGCTTCTCTGTACAAACTTTAGAATCAATCCGTCAATATCCACAAAGTAACCTGCCAGGATTTTGTTTGGGATTGTATTGAATCTATAGATCAAGTTGGGAAGAACTGAGATCTGGACAATATTGAGTCTTCCATCCATGAACATGGAATATCTCTCTATTTATTTAGTTCTAATTTTCTTTTCATCAGAGTTTTACAGTTTTCCTCATATAGATATTGTACATATTTTGTTAGATTTATACCTAAATAGTTCATTTTTGAGGGTCCTAACATAAATGGCATTGTGTTTTTAATTTCAAATTCTGTTTGTTCATTGCTGGCACATAGGAAAGCGATTGACTTTTGTTTATTGACCTTGAATCCTGCAGCCAGGATTATATGCTATATGAATTATATGCTATAATCACATATAAGTTCTAGGCGTTTTGGGTCAGTTCTTTCAGATTTTCTATGTAGACAATCATGTCATCTGCAAAGATTTATTTTTTCATTCCCAATCAGTATACCTTTTATTTCCTCTTCTTGTCTAATTGCATTAACTAGGACTTCTGGTAGGATGTTGAAAAGATGTGATGAGAGGGGACATCCTTGCCCTATTCCAGATCTTAGTGGAAAAGCTTCTAGTTTTTCACCTTTGGGTATGATGTTAGCTGTAGGTTTTTTGTAGATGTTTGAACAGAGACTTTTAGTCTCTTGGTTCAACAGCAAATTATGAACATTGTATTCAGGCTTCCCCAGATACAGTTTGCAGTTAGAAGTGGTTATGATTGGAACATCATTTTTGAATAATTGCAGTTTTGCAGCTGTACCACGTGGGGTGTGTGTGTATATATGATAATTGTGTGGGGAAAAGCTCAGAAGGAAATAGACAAAAAGGCTCTTATCTCCATGTGATCAACTTTAACAGTGGATCATTTAGATGCGTATCATGGTTTATCTCTTTGATACTGAGGACTAGATATACTATATTTTTGAGAGTTGGCAGCATTTAAATTTTTATCGCTTACCTGGATATAGTTTTATTATTTCATAGGTTTGGTGAGGAGGGTCCCCTTGCTGGGGTCGTGTTGATGGTCCATTTAGCTTTAAGCGAGTCAGCCCTCCTGATGGAAGAGCAAGTGCGTGTATTACAGCGGGATGCGACAAGCGGTACGGGGCGTTCAGCATGAAGTAGATGGTGGCTCCAGGAGTGAAAAACATTCACCATTTTAATTTAACTCTCGTTTCTAAGAAAAGTAAAAACATGTAGCTCCTCTTCAGAGTGATGGGATCCAAATAAATGGCAGAAAATTGCTCCGTTGTTATTCAACACTCAGGCTCCTCTTCACTGATCTGTTTATGACAATAGGCACAGAAGGAAGATCTGGCAGCTTAAGAAAATAATCTGTGTGATACTTTTTCTAAAAGCAAGCTAACATAAAAACAAATTCAGGAATCAGTAAAAATAGCGTCTGGGTTAATAGTGGTGGGATTGTGGATGGTGGAATTTCAGGTGGTTTTTCTGTTCTTCTCTTTTCATTGTCTTGATTTTGTTCTTGAGGAAACCACACAGGAGTAGAAATAACCGGGGAGAGTGCAGTCTTTCCAATTTGGCTGCCTGGTTTAAACCAGTCCCCAGAGAGCATTTGGAACTTTCAGTCCAAGCCTCAGGGGACGCGTGGTCTGCTTTAAAACCAGCTCTGGCTTGCTGATGTCTAAGAGAAACTTGACCCCGCGTGGATATTTTCAGTGAGAAATGGTGAGTAAACAGCAGAAGCACATGAGGACAAAGACAGGCCCTCGGAGGAAGATGTCGATGCCAAAAGAGGAAAACCATGATTAAAGCAGCTTGCTCGGCGTGCAGGTGTTCGGGCTGCCTGAACTCACCTCACCGTCGCCGTGCCTTTTGGCTCTTTCTCTTCCTGATCGTTCATACACAGATGGAAGCCAAAGCTGAGAATTCGGGAGCTGTGTAGCTCTCCTTGAAATGAATTAGTTTGGTTAGTGCCTCTGGCGAATCCACATTTTGTGCTCCTCTGAATGCTCTGTAGCTGTGGTAGTGGTCTGGGGGCTTCCATTTTGGCGGGGTGCTGCCCAGGAGACCCTCTGTGATTCGTTTGTCTCTCCTGCTTCAGCGATATGAATGAAACGTGGTCTCCGTGCCATCAGAAGCCTCCTCTCCGGGGTTCATGTTCCACGTTTAGGCACCTCCTGGCTTCTAGTGCACAGGCAGGCCCCGGACTGCGAGTGGAGGGAGCCGTGACATGGGAAGGGGCCGAAGCTCGCCCTGGGCCAGGAGAGTCAGGAAGATAGATGACACCGGCATCCAAGTGCCACTGTGGGCGAGGAGTGTGTTTATTAAGGGAACTCAGACTGCGTAAAGGCACAGGCAAGATGAACTTTCTCTTCCTAGTAAGTAAAAAGTGTTTACTGAAAAGGATTCCAAAAACATGATTGTGCAATTTCTTTCACTCCTGTAAACTTCGTGCAGGAAGACCAGACGGACAGAATGAGAAGGCCTTCCTCAGGGAGTCGGTGGTGGTGCCCGTGGCCATTCCTAGGTGCTGGAGCAGTGTTTCTGGCAGAGAGAGACTGCTCTATAATGCCATCACGGAGGAGCCAGAGGCCCTTCCTCCCAGCCTCGGCGCTGAGGCACGGCCGCTGCACAAGCCTGGCTCCCCAGCTGTTGCCCCTGCAGGCCTTCCTGGAGACCCCGTCAGGATTGATCACTCCTTGTTCTCTGCTCATGGAACAGTCACGTGTGTTTCTTTTGACCTTGGGCTTCCGCAGCTCGTGCACTTGAAGATTATAAACTTGTTGAAGGGCTGGTGCTGATTTCTTTGACCCCTCCCCAGTACCTTGCACAGGGTAGACGATAAATGCTTATTAGAATAAGCAAACTGAGGGCAGAGTGAAGGGAGCGTTCCCAGGTGCTGTGATGACGGGTTGAAAGTGCAGCCTCCAGGGTCGTGCGATACGAAGCTGTGGGCTGGCTCCGAGGAGAGCAGGACTCAACGGGTATTGCAAAGGGGGCTGCTGTGTCTTTTCCTCCCTGGTGCACTGCTGAGTCTGTGGGACAGGCTTCTCCCGTTTTTCCCAGGGGGGGCTGGTGAGGGGGTCTCTTCCTCCCTGTCTTCATCCTTGTGTGGCTGGCTTTTTAGATGTACCGAAAGCTCCTTTTGTAAGTGACTTTTTTTATCATCACATTAATCTGTCATGTTAAAACAAACCTTCACTTTCCGAGACAGTGAGTGAACTGCTTAAGACTGACATTTAATTTTAGTTGGAAGGAAAAGGACCCAGACGATTTCATTGCAGTCAGTTAAGCTCAGCCGCCTAAGTCCGTCAGCAATAAAAGCATTCTGTAACACTGAATGGTTTTAATTCCACTCATTCTCTCTAAGAGATCATCCTCAAGAAAGAAGTTTTAAAACCCCCACAAATGAATTGTTGCATGCAAATGGAATGTCAACACGTAAGCTGTGGAGTGGGATCATTGCTGGCACAGTCACGTTGACACATCTGTTGTGTTGAAGAATTGCACATACTCTTAGAAGAAAATGTGTAAATTAGAAGAAAACTAGTGCACATTTGGGCTAGATGTCGTATTTATTAGTGTTGAAAGTGGCTTTGACAGGGCATGAAGAAAGCAAAAGCATCTTTTAGAGATGTCGATGGTCCTGACTCAGAGAGGTTTCCACTCGTCAACACTTTAAGAAGCCTGGAGCCCGGTGGAGCTTCCCAGCGCTCACGCACACTTCTCAGCTCCAGTTGGGTTTGTAAGTACCAGAGCTGATGACCATAAAAGCAAGAAGGAAAAAACCTTTCAAACTGGCCTGCTCATCAGGGGTAGTAACTGTCTCTGCTGAGCAAGTGGTGTGTAAGCTGAATTTCTTTCTTTTTACTACCTGTATCCTTTCTACAGCAGAAACGATCTGGTGTTTATGGCTTGCAATTAAATGTCTTATTGCATGGGGAGTGGCGCTCTTTGATAAAGAATACATGTATTGTCTGGTGCCATACGCTAGCAATTCACTTTTTTTCTTGTTTTCATATAGGATTAAATTTACCTTGCTTTTTTTTTTTTTTTTGCTTTTTTTGGTGAGGAATATTGGCCTTGAGCTAATGTCTGTTGCCAATCTTCCTCTTTTTTTCTCCCCAAAACCCCAGTACATAGTTGTGTATTCTAGTTGTAGGTCATTCTAGCTCTTCCGTGTAGGACGCCACCACAGCATGGCTTGACGAGCAGTGTGCAGGTCTGCGCCCAGAATCCAAACCAGCGAACCCCAGGCTGCCGAAGCGGAGTACGCCAAACTTAACAACTAGTCTGCAGGGACTGGCCCAATGTCATGATTTTTTGAAGTTTCTCTTAATCACAATCCAAATGAGGTCTATACATTACAATTTGATAATGTCCCTTAAATCTCTTTTAATGTCTACTACCTCCCTCCTTCTCTCTCCCCCACCTTCTGTAATATTTTTATTGAGGAAACCTGGTCATTTCTCCTGTAGGAGTTTCCGTAGTCTGAATTTTGTTGGTTGTATCCCTGTGTCACACGGCTTTGGTACCTTATTGTTTGTGTAGACGTAACGCACATCCACTCCAGCTGTTTGCCTAGACAGAGTGAGAAAAATCTCTTCTTAAATCAGAACAACCTCAAACACAAATAGAATTGCCACAGCCGTTTTTGCTGGGGAATTTTGCTATCAAATAATGTCGAGGGGTTCCCTGGGCACCTTGGCTGCCTCTGTGTGAATAAGCTGTAAAGGTATAAAACGATTAGAGAAGAGTGCGTAGCTTATGGTGCATATCTACCAGGAACAATCAGATTTCCTTTAAAAATCGTCACAAACCAACTCTCGGAACCTTACACAGCTTACACGGGTGCCAGTTACATGAGGTGGATTATCAGTTCGGGCTGGCAGGAGGCCTCTTGTGTCACAAAGGGCCAGGCTGTGTACTTGGGAGCTCCACTGAAGCATACACGCAGACGGGTTTGATGATTTAATTAAAATTAATTGTGACAGATCTACGAGAATGGCATGCACTGTAGCCACAGTAAAAACTGTAGTAACCTCTCAAAAAGCCTGCTCGAAATTTTCATGAATAGCTCTTTAATGAAAATAGAGTGATCACTTGAGGACCGAAACTTATTACATAAAATGGGCTTATAGAGATCTAGATTTATGATTATAGATTCTTAAACCCAGTATACCTTCAGGAAATATAATAATTTCAAGGAGAAAAATAGTTGTTGATGGTGATATAGAAATTTTTACCATCCAAGCAGCCCCATGTCCCATTTCTACTCATAATGTGCAGCCTGGGACTGTCACCCTGTAAACCTCAGGGTTCATATGGACTTTTCTTATGTTACATACTCTACAGATCATGACCAGGTCTGTCGGTTATTGCCACAACATTAAAAAACAAATTCTTAAGATATGGATGAGGCTCTATTTTAACTTGGAGAGACAATAGCACTTCTTGTTGCAGGGTCTTTGTATTTCTTTAACAAGGAGAATTGCATAGGGCCCGCGTGTCTGTGGCCGGGAACTCACTGTGTAAATTACCTGCAGCAAAGATACAGGATGTGACATCTGTGCTTTCCTTGCACACTGAGATGGGGGTTCCAGGAAGACGGAATCTGGGTAGGGTGTTTATGGGGCTCCCTTGATGACTCTTACGAAACCACCATCCAAATGCCGTGAGCCTGAACTTCTTTTCTTCTACTAGGAGGAAGGACTCTGTGAGCCCAGTCTTCCTGTGACCAAGAATATTCATTTGTAAGACTGAGATTTTAATGTCTGGTTAAGGCTTTTGTCTGTGGTCAGTAAGACGAATAAAATAGAAATCTGTTCTCTCTTTTCCCTCTTTTTATCATATGCTCCTTTAACCTCATCGTAGGCAGACAGAAGTAAGGAAAAAAATAAAGTTTTTGGTTCTTATCAGGCTTGGGTTCACGTCTTCTGTTGCTGTGATCGTTAACATTCTGACCATCACAAGTGACAGGACCACTAACATAAATTCCTTCTCAGAAGGGAGCGTGCTGGGGTCACAGCTTCCGAGAGCAGGGGGAGTCCTGCCTTCATGCATGTTCCCAGTGATGTCTACGGGATGCAGGCTTGTCTCTGCCATCCCTGGCTGGGGTGCCCTCTGTGTTGACCACCAGCACCCCAGCTCTATCCGACAAGTGTCACCACCTAAACTGAAGGACCTCAGTGTTCCTCCTGCCACTTCATTATTTCTTGGTCTTTCCCTTTTATCACTTGCCTTCTTCTTGCCCTTAAACTATCCCTCCGTTCTTCCAAGGTCGGCTTTTCCTTCACGTTGGAGCCCATCCATGTCTCATCTAAGAATATGGAGATCATCTCTGTTGATTACCCCCCCTTTAAAATCTTAATCTTTCTACTGATGTTTAAGCGCACCATCCTAAAACTACAAACCTTTAGGCTATTCTGTCCCAGTCGAGTGTTGTCTGATTCCTCGGTTTCCTCATTGAATGTAAAACTTCCTGCTGTGGACCGTAGTAAATGTCAGTCGTCTTCCTTTTCCTCCAGTCTTCCGGAGAATCGTCTGTGTTATTGCCTCCGTTTCCTCACCTCTCCTCCGCCATCTTTAGTCCTGCTGTACTCACCTCCCTCATCAGGGCTCTCTCTGATCCTGTGGTAGGCTGAACAGTGACCTTGCCCCTACGCCCCATATCTGTGTCAAAACCTGGGAACCTGTGAATGCTTCCCTATTTGTAAAAGAGTCTTTGCAGGTGTGGTTAAGTTAAGGATCTTGAGATGAGATGATCCTGGATTACCTGGATGGGTAAATGCCATCACAAGTGTCTCTATAAGAGAGAGGTGGAAAGCAGTTTGACACCACAGGTGCACACACCACGGGCCCAGGAACACCCCAAACCGCCAGACTCTGGAAGAGGCAGGGAACCGATTTCCCCTGGAGCCTCTGGAGCTAGCTTGGCCCTGGCCCTGCTGACGCCTTGATTTTAGACTTCCAGCCTCCAGAGCTGTGAAAGAATAAATGTCTCGTGTTTTAAGGGATCAAGGTTGTGATAATTTATCATAATGGCCACAGGAATCTAAATATAGTTCTCTTTTAACATGCTTAGCAAAATTATTAACCAGAAATGAGTGAGTTTTCACCGAGTGACATGCCTGAGTCGCCAGCACTGAGATGGAGAAGTAGAGCCTTACGAGCTCTCCAGAAGACCCCTCGAGTCCCCTTTCACCATTGCCCCCACCCAAGTATCCACTGTTTTGACTTTATATATCAGGTTCAAAAACATATTAACAGAATCACAAAGCACCTACTCTTTCGTGTCTGAGTTCATTCTTTTAACAATCTGTGAAATTCATCCGGGTTGCGTGTGTTTGTAGATTTTTGTCTTCTCGTTGCTGTGTAGCATCTATTGTCTGTATGTAGCACGCCTTATTTCTTCTACTGTTGATGGTTTACAACTAGTGCTGTTGTGAACGTTCATTACGTGTCTTTTGGTGAACATGTGTCTGTGTTTCTGTTAGGTATATAATGAGGAAGGGATTTCCCAAGTCACGGGAGCTTTCTCATTCTTTTCTATGCTCTCTGAATTGACAGTCACATCTACACCCGGTGCTACAACTACCACCCATCACTGTCACTCTTCAGTCTCTCTACTGAGATTCAAAATGACAGCTGTCAGTTAGATACACACACACACACACACACACAAACACACACACACACACGCACACACAGTTTAGTGTGTCCTAATCCAAACTCAAGTTCCTACCAAAAACTAGTTCCTCCTCTTGTGTCACTTACTGTGTCAGTGGAATGTTGTCAGCTCAATCATTCAGGATCAAAGCAGAATCATGTTTTATTCTTTCTCCGATTGTCCTGCATCCACCAAATCTTTAAATCCTCTAGATTTCCCCACGGGTTGTCTCTCTGTTAGTTTGGGGGCACACTCTCTCTTGGATGACTCCTGACTTTTCTCCCAGCTTCCAGTTTATTTTGTCTATCATCTATCCACAAATTCCAGCTATATCTTCCCAAAACTTTGGTCCTGCCACACCCCTTCTCAAAACTCATGGAGATGGACGAATCACCATTGATTATAGAATCAAGTCAGAACTCTTAGTGTTGGCTTTCTGTGCTTTCATAGTTTGATTTCAGCATCATTTCTATGAGTAATTATTCCTGTGGGGTTTCAAGACATGGTATTGTGATACATTAGCATTGTCTTCAGTAACATTTTTGTGATAAATGGCTCAAAGGGCTTCATAGGACCACTTCTTGTAATCGCTCCGTGTAAGAACCACATATTGAGAGCACGCATAATCCTTACAACAGCTTTGTGCGGCAAATACCTGTGTTATCATCCTCAGTTTGCAGTGGAGGAAACCAGAGCTCAGAGAATTTAAGGTATTGTCCAAGGCCATCCATTCAGAAACTTAATTAGGAGTCAGACACCAGAGGTCGTGAAACGGTTTGCCTGCTGTTTGCATGTGCATCACTCCTCTCAAGGCCACTGGAGATGGGAGGTTCCTTCCAGCTTTTCAGCTCGGTGGTGTACTTTTCTGAGGCTGCGTCTCCTCCTGGCAGAGCTGTGCTCTAGGTCCTTGTGAGATGGGCACCTCCTCCGTAGGTGTGCCCTTCCCCTCCTGTCTGACGCTGGAGCCTCATGGCCTGAGCTCTTGCGGCTGTTACAGCCTGGATAGGGGATGTTGGTTCTTATAACATCCACCTCGATTGGTCCTGCTCCCTCCTCTCTCTGTTTCTCTCCTCCTCCTTCTCCTCCCTCTCTCTTATCTCCTTTTCCCCTTCGAGGCTTCTCCCCTTTCTTCTACCTGCCCCTCCTTTTCTAAGTGCAGTGGCGCTCCACCTTTTTAAAGCCCAGTTTCTGGAGGTGAAAAATGTCCCTCTGATCACCTGCCTCCCAGGCCTCACTTTTCAGTTAAAAATACAACACCTCAGACTGGTACAAAAACAGACACACAGACCAGTGGAATAGAACTGAGAGCCCAGAAACAAAACCACACATTTATGGACAGCTAATCTTCGGCAGAGGAGCCAAGAACATACAATGGAGAAAGAAGAGTCTCTTCAATAAATGGTGTTGGGGAAACTGGACAGACACATGCAAAAGAATGAAAGTAGACCATTATCTTACACCACACACAAAAATTAACTCAAAGTGGATTAAAGACTTGAAGGTAATATGTGAAACCAGGAAACTCCCAGAAGAAAACATAGGCAGTACACTGTTTAACATCGGTCTTAGAATGATCTTTTTGAATACCATGTCTACTCAGACAAGAGAAGCAAAAGAAAAAATAAACAAATGGAACTTCATCAGACTAAAGAGCTTCTGCAAGGCAAAGGAAGCCATGATCAAAATGAAAAAAACCCCACCAACTGGGAGAAGATATCTGCAAATCATATATCTGACAAGGGGTTAATCTCCAAAGTATATAAAGAGCTCACACAACTCAAACAAAAACCCAATCAAAAAATGGGCAGAGGATATGAACAGATATTTTTCCGAAGAAGATATACAGATGGCCAACAGACACTTGAAAAGATGTTCAACATCACTACTAATCAGGGAAATGCAAATCAAAACTACAATGAGACATCGCCTCATACCCGTTAGAGTGGCTAAAATCACCAAGACAAAAAAACAGCGAATGTTGGGGAGGATGTGAAGAAAAGGGAACCCTGAGACATTGCTGGTGGGAGTGCAAACTGGTGCAGCCACTGAGGAAAACAGTACAGAGATTTCTCCAAAGACTAAAAGTAGAAATACCATATGACCCAGCTATCACACTACTGGGTATCTGCCCAAACAACTTGAAATCAGCAATCCAAAATAGCATATGCACCCCTATGTTCATTGCAGCACTATTCACAACAGCCAAGACATGGAAACTATCCAAGTGCCCATCGACTGATGATCAGATAAAGAAGATGTGAGATATACACACACACACACACACACACACACACACACACACAACGGAATACTACATGGCCATAAAAAAGACAAAACCATCCCATTTTCAATAACATGGATGGACCTGAGGGTATTATGTTAAGCAAAATAAGCCAGACAGAGAAAACCAAACACCATATGATTTCACTCATATGTGGAAGATAAGCACAGACAAAGAGAACAGTTTAGTGGTTACTAGAGGGGAAAGGGGTTGGAGGGTGGGCATAAGGGGAAAGGGGCAAGTTTGTATGGAGACTGACAAATAACAGTGTACACCTGAAGTTTCACAATGTTATAAACTATGATGACCTCAACAAAATTTTTTTAAAAAGGAAAAATGAATCAAAATAACCTCTTTTTGGAGACAAACAACAAGAGCAACAACAAAATGCTAGTGTACCCACAGTAATGACTTATAAAATTATTAACAACGACAGAAAACACCTCAGTAATAATCAGACAAGCAAATTAGGGCTGGGCTGGGGATGTTGTGTATGCCTGTGCTTTAGCAATATAAGAATGACTCACGTTTGAGTCACCGTGCATACTTTATTGGAGTTTAGCGATGAGGAAATTGTGGGCCAGAATATACTGTTGACACAGATATGTATCATTACATGTGGTAGGGTTAACCGAATAACGTACAAGACAACACAGCGATACCGGTGAAGCCGAATGAGGAGCAGTTTATAGCAGGAATGGCCACACCACGAGCAGTTCCAGACAACGATAGTAGATGATTCTTCTGTCCTTCCTGAACGTTTCGACAGGTCTATCTATACCACGGGAGTTTTGTAGTTTCCCGACGTCGTGTGCCTGCCAGATGTTAGGAGACTGACTTGGGGCCTTTGGGAGACTTAGGTGATGAGTGACACTTTAGTAATTTCCATGTAGTAGATGAGTTGTAAATTCCTAATAGAGAAAAACCAGTGGAATGCAGGTTGTAGTTCCCTTAAGGATCAGAGGAGAGATGAGCATTTGGGGGTTAGTGTCTGCTCTTGGTGGATCTCTCCTGGTTCACCCAGTGCGAATCCCATTGGGAAGTGACTTAGTTTCCTAGTGAGCTTGTCTGCGTTTCTCTGACCCAGCCCCCGTCCTCTCCCTGGCTGCTTCTCCACCGCCTTGGATGTCCCCAGACTGCTGTTTCTCGTCTGTTCTTTGAGGGGCTCCACTTTCCAAATCTGCCGCCACCTTGCTGCCTCACCCTCGGAGGATTCCGCCATCCATCCCACCAGCACTGGCCTTGGCCTCTGAGCATCGCTTCTTGCGCCTCCCTGGCACCGTCCACCCTCTGCCCTGTGTCGGTGCCTGTCAGTGCGTGTTTCTGTCCCCCAAGAGAAGGCAAAAATCATCTCTCATTAATTCTTTTAACTTTCATTAACAGTAGCAGATAACAGAGAACTTTTTGTATAAGAGGCACTCAGGATGTCTGTGGAATTAAATTGGCACGAATGGGTCGTCTTCAGGATTGATCTGTCGAGACTGGATGGGTGTTCTGTGTGAAAACTTGGGAAACGTCCATTGATTTGGAATTGTGGAGACGTTGTAGGCCACAGTACAAGCCAGATCACTGCTGGGTTCTCGTTTGTCATCAGTGATCTGATGCCTGAGGACAGCAATTGGATCAATAAAACGTAACTAGAGATTAATTTCTTCCTTCAGTTGCTTTTCACAGGCAGCAGCAGCTCTCGGGAGATAGTTAACAGATACGGTATTAGGAAAGAAAAATTAAATTAAAAAAGAAACACAAACACAGACCATGAACCACTGCCAGTGACAACCCAAAATGCAGTTAGGTACCACAGTTTTACGTTATTGACCTAAAAACTTATTATGCTTTAATAAACCCCTGGTAAACCTAATTTTATGCTCCATTTAACATTAACTCAATTGGAACAAGGAAAGAAACTACACCTTAGTGAAAAAACATAAGAGATTTTTGCGTCTTTGTGCTTGTCAGTGACTGACTTAGTCTTAAATTTTTTAACGTGGCAGTTTTACTCACAATATTACCACAAAAGCCCCATGAGACAGTTATTAAGTACATTTACTCATGAAATACATTATAGGAGTGTATGTTTTGGTCCTCAAACCTATTTTCGCAGCTCACTTGAGTTCTGATCTTTGGAAGCTCCATATCCTGAAAGTCTGGGGTGTGGCTCAGTTAAGAGTTAGGAGCGTGGACTCTCCAGCCAGACTGCCTGAGTTCAAACCCTGGTCCCATCACTTTCTAGCTGATTTTGGGCAGCAAGAAAGCGCTGTCTGCCTCTGAGTCCTGAAACAATAACATTACCTACCACAAAGGGGTGTTATGAAGATTAAGTGAGTTAATACTTGAAAAGCACGTAGTGCCTGGCACATGGTCATTCCTGAGTCCATGTCTGTGAAAAAAGTGGATAAGCTGTACCTCATATAAATGGGTTTCAAGGCTTGTGGAGTATCAGTTTGTTCAATTTATTATAATTATATCCTTTTTTGCATTTTCAGCATATCTTTGGATCATTTCACAAGGAAGATGGTTTTCACATGTTAATTTTATTTCTTTTGAGAAGATATCCGTCTGAGTCAGAAGGTGGCCATTATAAGATAATATTTTCTTTAGTATGATAATGAAATATTACTGTTTAAAGAATGCTGTATTTCTGGAAGTCCTAGCCACTATAACACAGCAAAATAAAACAAACACAATGACAACAAAACAAAAACCATAAAAGACATATAGTTTGGAAAGGAAGAAATGAAACCATTTCTACTTGCAGATTACCTGACTATTCGTGTAGAAAATCCCAAAGCATGAAGAAAAGAAAAGCTCCTATAATAAGTGAGTTTAGTAAAGTCTCAGGATATGAGGTCGGTATACAGATATCAACTGTACTTTTATATACTCATGATGAACAATTGGAATTTGAAATTTTAAAAAGAATACATCTATGATAGCTCCAAAAAATGCAATATTTAGGTATACTTTCAACAAAATATGTGCAGGAACTGTATATTGAAAATTACAAAATACTGATGAAAGAAACCAAAGAACATAAATACATGGAGATGTATGCCATATTCATTAATTGAAAATGTTGAGATGTTTAAGATGTCAGTTCTCCCTAAAATGATCTGTAGATGCAACATAATCCCAGCCAAAATCCTAGGGGGATTTTTTTTTTTTTTTTTGTAGCTATCGACTGACTGCTCTCAGCCACCAGTTGATTCTGAAATTTCCACAGGGAAGCAAATAGAACAACTTAAAAAGCTAAGACAATTTTGAAAACAGAAAAACAGTTGGAGGACCCACACTGCCTGATTTCAGCATCTACCATGAAGCTAGAATAGTCAAAACAATGTAGATTTGGCAAAAGGCAAACGGACAGATCAATGGAACAGAATAGAAAATCCAAAAATAGACCCACACAAATGTAGCCAGTTAAATTTTTGACAAAGAAGCAGGGGGAGTTCAACAGAGAAAGGAGAATCTTTACAACAAATACGATGCTTGACCCACACCTCACACCATCTACAAAAATTAACTCAGAATGGGTCACAGACCTAAGTGTAAAATGTGAAGCTGTACGACTTCTAGAAAAAAGCACAGGAGAAAACTTTTGTGACCTTGGGTAAGGCAAAGATTTTTTAGATACCACACCTAAAGCACAATCCATAAAAGAGAAAAATTGATAAATAAAAGTTAGAAACTTCTGCTCTTCTTTTTTTTTTTTTCCCCCTGCTAAGGAAGAGTCACCCTGAGCTAACATCTGTGGCCAGTCTTCCTCTTTTTTGTATGTGGGTCGCCGCCACAGCACAGCCACCAATGATTGGTGTAGGTCCGTGCCCGGGAACGGAGCCTGGGCCGCCAAAGCGGAGTGTGCTGGACTTAACCACTAGGCCACCAGGCCGGCCCTGAGACGTCTGCTCATCTGAAGACACTGTTAACAAACTAAAAAGACAAGCCACAAGCTGGGAGAAAGTGTTTGCAAGTCACGTATCTGAGGAAGAAAAAAATATCCGGATAATATAAAGAACACGCAAACCTCGACACTAAGAAAATAATCTTAATAATTAAAAATTCAATTGGGCACAAGCTTTGAACATTTTGCCAGACGATGGAGGAGTGAATTTTATTCTATGGAAATTAAAAGATAAATTTAGAAAAGAATACAATCTATTAGAACAGATCACTCATCTGAATCCAAAGTAGAAAAAGTCCATTTGTTCTGAGTTAGGGTAGTGTGTATTACGGTATTTTAAAATGATGCAAATAAACGTTTTTAGTGTTCTATACAGAATGCAAGAACAAGTGGGTCTGTTCCTGCTTAGATGTTCAGACCTAACGAATATAATTTGGTTTGTGTGTCCCATTCATTTTACATGTCTAGTTTCTCTCTTTTCTGAAAGCCTTCTGCAATCTTTCTATTATATTTTGCATCAAATTCCACGAGTCAATTCTCTGGAAATAACCAGTTTTGCCCCCCTTGTCGCTAGTTTAACTTAGCTAGTATTTTTCTTTGCATGTCTCTTGTTTTTCATCAGCGACTGTTTCATTTGGTTTCTTGCAGACCCGTTTTTCGCTGTCTCTTGATTTTAAAGCCGTGTGAGTGGCAGGCGGCTGGCATCTGTGGCAGGAGGAAACAGTGTGGGTGCAGGAGGCAGATGGGGCCCGTGGGTGGGACGAGGTGACTCAGTTTTCTCATGTGTTGATTTCTGATGTAAAAATGTGAAGGACCCCAAAAGAAAACTGTGTTTGTATAAGAGCCCTTAAGTCATGAAAAAAATATTTTGAAGCTCCTTTGACCTGTCTTCCCTTTGCATCGTCTCCCTAAATCTGCTGTTAGCCTACATTTCGTCTGATCTATTTCTCCCTCACGGAAGGAGAATTCTGGTTGCACATTCTTCAGATGAGGCTGACTCTGCACCAGGCGGCTTCTCAAGACGCTGCATTGTTCTTATGTGCAGCCCTTCAGTTTTACACTCACTCATACAGTCTTAGTGTTGTTCTTTTTATATTTTGGTGGATTCCTAAATTATGAAGACGTCAATGTTCATAAAGCAAATTGTAAAAAATATAGAAGGCATGAAGAATAAGACTAATTCATAATACTGTTACATAGCTATTATCGTGGCTCACATTTTGGTATACAACTTCCCAGACATTTATTATGCACATACATATATATACATAAAATATGTGTGTTATAATATATTTTAATATGTACTATATTTAATATGTAATGTATTTAATATATAATATATTTTAATGTATATGCTATACATTATCATGTATATATTATATTTTAATATTTTTTACTTAAGGTAGCTTAAATTTACCCCCATTGCTAAATAGTCTATGATATATTTTTCAGTGGTTAAATAACATGCCATTATTTGAATTCATCTATCTCTAATCTGTCTACCTAGTCATTTTCCTATTGATGGATATTTAGATGTTTTCCATTTTTATTGTAAAAAATATATTTCGGTTGACATGCAAGTAAATCTGCCGCCTTTGTAGGACTTTTCTCAGGGTAAATTCTTAGGAGTGGAGTTTGGGTTAAAAATGTGCATAATTTTGAGGATTTAAGTCTCCTAGCCAGTGTACACTTCCCCGTGGTGTGCGAAAGAGTCATTTTTCTGCATCTTCATTGGGCATTTTGAAATATCTTTGGCCACTTGTTAGGCAAAAAATTGACACTTTATGGTTGACTTAATATGCATTTATCAATAGTGAGATACAGAATATTTTTTCGTATGCTTTTTACCATTTTAGTTAAACTTTTGTGAATTTGCCTGCCTCTGTCCGTAGCCTGATTTTGTATTGTCATGTTTTTGGGGTTGCTTGTTTGTTTTGAATTGTCCAATAAGAAATGATTTCAAAAGAGTACCCTTTCATCTGTCACATATTGCACATATTCTTAACACATTAGCATCACCTGCTAAATTTATTGTAAGGTATGTTAGCACTTTCACTTTGATTGTGAGTGGAATCTGTTTCACCGTTATAATTTCCAAATGCTTATTATGGTTCTAAAGGAAGCTCTTGGTTTTCACAGTAGTTTTGCATCTTGGCACTTTTCTGAATTGCGTTATTACTAGTAATAGTTATTTAGTTGATTGTACTGGGTTTTTTTAGTTGACAACCATAATATCTATAAGCAATGATAATTGTGTATTTTATTTTATAGAGTTACACCTCCTTACTTTTGAAATCTTATTGCATTAGCTCGGATTTTCAGAAAGCCAGCAAGTCATGGGAGTGCTTAACAGCCCTGTCTTTTTCCTGATTTTTATGGGAATATCTATAAGCACAAAGTTGGCAGCTGTTATGAGATATACATTGTTCTTCCTGTAAAAAAGTGCACTTATATTTAATGAGATAAAATATTTGGGGCATCAGTGGAGATGCTGGTGACTTTTTTCCATTGAGCTACTCTTGTGTTCCCAAAGTAAATCTTAAACCCGTGACCTAGTGTTCTCATAGTGTAATGCTTAGTGCATTTTGTTCATTTTTCTTTCTTTTTTTTTTTTTTAAAGATTGGCACCTGAGCTAACATGTTGCCAATCTTTTTTTTTCCTTCTTCTCTTCTTCTCCCCAAATCCCCCCAGTGCATAGTTGCATATTCTAGTTGTAGGTCCTTCTGGTTGTGGCATGTGGGACGCCGCCTCAGCATGGCTTGATGAGCTGTGCCATGTCCGCCCCCAGGATCTGAACCAGCAAAACCCTGAGCTGCTAAAGCGGAGCGCGCAAACTTAACCACTCAGCCACAGGGCCGGCCCCGCTTTCATATTTTTGTCTATATATGTAAATGAGTTTGAGACTAATCTGAATTTCATTTCTGTGACATTATTCTCAAATTTTGGTGTCGGGTTTTTACACCCTTGGTGTTAGTCACCTCTGAGCTTTGGAAGAATTAGTATTGTGGTTATATTCTCCTTCTTAGTCATAATGTTCTGTACCTTCGCTTTCTCTTTTTATAGATTGTATTTGCTAGATAGTAATTAATTATAAAATACAGCTTTGTATTAATTCATAATCTTACCTATTTGCTTTTTTAAAATCTCATTTTCCATTTATTACTTATTGCTGTTTCCCATGGATCTGCTTCTGGACCCTTACTTAGCTTGTTGTAATGTTGAAATGGAACAGAGAGCATTAGCCCCAGCCCTAGCAGATTCTCCTTAGTTTCCAGTAACTATATATATATATATATATATATATATATATATATATATATCTTCTCGTTTGAGCAATGCAGGTTTGCCGCCCTTTATAAAGCCACTTCCGGGTAGAGCTGTGGATTTAAAATTCCGTGGTAACTGGAGAGGGAAAACCCCTCTCATTTCCTCTCTGCATGCTAAGCTGTTGAGAACACAATGTGCTTACTGGGCATTACTCGCGTCCCCTTTGGGGGCTCTGTTTGTGTCTGCAGACGTCGCCGTGGTGGAGATGAGCGACGCCTTCCGGCAGCCGTCCTTGTTCTACCACCTCGGGGTGAGGGAGAGCTGCAGTATGGCCAGCAACATCATCCTCTACTGCGACACCAACTCAGACTCCCTGCAGTCGCTCAAGGTACCGCACTTCTTGACCCAGACCTTCTTGAGCCCCCCGAGTTGGAGGGCCATCCCTGTCATCCAAATCAATTTAAGTAGCTTGTGTTGGTGAAAGGATGTTTTTGTCAGTGCGGTAATTAATTATGCAACAATTAGTAGCCAAGTTTTGAAGTTTCTCTGGAATTCAGTGTGGAAACTTGACCAGCTGATGTGGCCAGCCCCGCAGGTTGGCAGTGGGGCTGGTCTGTGAGTGACCGCTGAATGGGGACTGCGCCTGGCTGCAGGGCCGGCTGGAACTTCCACAGCTCAGAACCCCATGACCATTTCGAGATTCTCCTAAGGCCTGAGGGAAAAAAAGGAAAGAAATCTGATGATACACAGGTAGGAGAAAAATGAGTTGAGTTCTGAGCTGCACTTAGAGTTGCAGCTGAGGAGGCTGCATAGGAAGTTGTCGGTGCACACGGTGGGGGGAGGAGGGGAGATTGCCTGGGGGGCGGCCAGGCCTCGTGCTGTCAGCATCGGGGGTTTCATAGGACACACCTGTCTCAACTGGTACTGTGCTTCTGCTGAAAGTACTACGAGCAGAAATTCTCTGAGGGTTACCAGAAAATTGCCATCCTCTTTCACTGGGATATGATTTCAATTAAGATCGGAAAGGGGGAATAAAAACTTACGTATTTGTCTACAAAATTCAGTGTCCGTTGTCATTCTCTCCGTTATGGGGACCTAATGATAGGAGGGTATGTCTTCCATCCAAAAAGATTGCCTGAAAGGCCCCTGCAAGGCCGAGTGATTTACACTGTGGGATGCTGTGGACAGCGCCTAACAGTTCAGTGAAGCTCTTGCTGGGCCTGGTGTTGTCCGTTTCCTTTGTGAAACTTCCAGCTCGCTCTGCGGCTGTGTGCCTTTTCTCAGCTGTATCTGCCAGTCTCAAATTAAAGCCAGCCTGGCAAGCTGAAGCCCTAAAACCCAGAGCCGCACTTCTGATGGCCTCATAATCGTTACGTGAAGATCTCTAACCCCAAATCCATGCAAAAAAAGTGTAGTAGCATTTTGCTTTTATCTGAGTATCTAAAGCTTGTATGGCCTTCTCTGAAACAGCTGCAGTTTAATTTAGTAAATACATTTGCTGCATGTCAGGCGTTGTGCTGGGCCTGGATTGACTATCCCTTTCCAGAATACTCTGATATAGTCCTAAGAGATTTTCATCTACTCTGCCCAAATCTCTTTTTTACCTGGAGCAATTCTTGAAGAAACCCCTGCTTAATTTTACCCCAGATTTACCCCTTTAATTACTGTATCATAAAGATCTCATGATGGTATAGTTTTAATTAAGCATTTTGATTTGCTACTATTTACAACATACATTAGCAGTTGATGAAGGAGCGATATTATTTTATTTATTCTTTTGATTCTATGATTTTATTTCTTTGCCTTAAGTTTATTTCAAGCAGGCAGTGTTGTGTTGGACATTTTTCACTCTACACTACTTTTGTTCTTTCCCTGCTGGTATCTGGCAGTTTAATTTTATGGCTATTCCTTCCTAGGGAAATTTTTTTAAAATGAATTAAAATTACATTTGAGAGAAACAGATAAAGCTAATCTTATCATAAATTTGTATGGGACAAATAAACTGACTTATTTAATTGCTTCCAGGCAGCCTTTGTATGCAAGTGTTATTGGTATTTGAATAAACTAGTTCTTTAAAAAAGCTAGTCTATCTAAAATATACTCATTTATCTTGTGCATAATAGCAGCTTGTCGCTGAGCACTGACTGTGTACTGGGTACTGAGTACTCTCCTACGTACAGTTTCACATTCAATTCCTAGAACGTCCCTGGGAGGTATATATTCCATCACCGTTTTATAGAATTGCAAACCGAGGCTCAAACACCTTCAGTCGTTTGCCCAGGGTGGTATAGCTGGTAAAATGTGGGACCAGGTCTGCCTGCCTCCACAGCCCGTCCCCTTCCCCACTAGACTCTATCCCAGTTCCTTCTAGTTGGGAGGGCATCGGACATTCCTGCTAAGTGTCTTCATCTAGAAAACCCATCAACTCTGTCTCCTGCGTTCTTCCATGCAGCATCCATCCTTTTCTCTTCCTCCTTCCGTTAACTTCAGCTTTTGCCATTTTCTTATTTTGCTTTTTCCCAGCCCTCATATGTGTCTGGCTGCAGAGGACAAAGGTCTCTGAAATGGAAAAGGTTTCCTCGGAGCCCTAGAAATTCCTCCGGTCCTCTGCTACTGAGGAAAGTCTGTGTGTGTGTGTGTGTGTGTGTGTGTGTGTGTGTATATTTTTAATTTCGTTTATTTCTGTTGTAGGTAGTTATGTATGTAGCTGTTATCCCTGCCACCTACCAACAGAAAGGAGCACTGCTCTGAAATAAGGCAGAATAAGAGATATTTATTAATAATATATTGTGTATGGATTAGCCAAATAAAATAAAAGTGAAATGCGTGCCTGTTTTCACAGGGCAGAGACAGATGGGAACGCCCTTCTTGTCGTATAGCCAGCTCCACGTCGGTCGATCCTCTGGACATTTAGGAAGTACACCTGCACATGTTTTATTCTCACCTGCTGCTCTTTGTTAAGAGAGCAGTTTCTCTTTGGCAGCAAGTTCTCAGGAAGAAATCACAGGAAAAATTTTTTGAAGTTTAAGCTCCTGAAAAATAATTGATAGGAACCATAAAAGTACCTAAAACCCAGGTCGAGTTTTCATATGAAAAGGTATTTGGAGTATATTCAAATCATGTGCTTGAAAAAAGATTTGTATCCATTTTAAATCATAAGTACTATCTTAATTGTAGTAAGAATGAAATATTTGATTGTTTTTCAATAAAAGATCATCATTGCATTTCGAGAAAGGGAGATTGATAGACACTCTTTTTATTTTCCTTAGTATTTTGTCAACACGATTTTCTTGAAATAAATATCAAGAGAACTTCTTATGTGCCTATTGATGGGACTCTGCTAAGATTGACATTTGCTTGGAAATAAGAAATTGCTCTAACAGCTGTTTTCTGATTTATTTCATGCATTGTAGAAATCATCAGACCCCCTGGAGTCCCTCAGTAAATGGGAGAGTGAGTCTGGACACCACGGGCCTGTGAGCTGTGGGTCAGATACGTGATATATGTCTGCCGTCAGATGGGGTTTGGGAGAAATGAATGGCTGTTGTGTAATGTCAGGAGGTTGTTTCGATGAACCATTTCTTCTGTCTCCAGAAATCCCTTTATGGCAGTAGCTCTCAGCTCTAGTTCTGGGGCTTCCCTCTCCCTTTGCTCCCTCTCTTCCTTCTAGGCCACCCCCCAACTAACTTTAAACAATACCTCTTAGGAACACAAAGCAAAACGAAACAAAGAAATACCCCTGCACGCCGCCAGACAGCCCACAGGTCGAAGCCCCTGTAATTCCAGTAGGAAACGTCTGCGTTGCCCTGGGGGAGCGCGGGCGTTCCCTTTGAAGAGCAGTTTGGCCACATCTAATCATATGCTGTGAGCATATCACCAGACTAACAGTTCTGGCTCTGGGAGTGTGCTGCCAAAAAGTCTGTGGCGTGCATAAGGAGGAGTAATCAAGATGTTTACGTTAACGTTGTTTGTCATGACCCCTCCCGCAGGAGCTGGTAAATATCTATCAAGAGGAGAATGAATACATACCTTCTGGAATAGTCACTTAATGGAATATTATAGAGACTTAAAGTGAGTTTACAAGAGCTTTATGTGTCACTATCACTATATCTCAAAAGCAGTGTGGAGGGAAAAGCAAATTACAGAGCATGTGTACAGTGACACACCATCTGTACCCGATGTAATCACATGCAAGATGATGCTTTTGTGCACATCTGTGCTGTAGAAGGATGGAGGTGTGCACAGGAATTGTGAACAACACATTCAGAATAGGAGTAGAATAGAATGCGGAGGGAAAACAAGAGTCTTCAACTAATCTGGAATATGATATTTCTAAGTCTAGGTGGTATATGCATGGGCGTCTGATAATTTTTATACTTTTAATCTACTTGAAGTATTTCATAATTAACCTTTTTTTAAATGAAAAAGGTTGCTATTGTCTGTTATTTTCTGTATCCATCAGAATAATTTATGTATATTTTTGGCATTTGAGTCCTAAAATACTTGTTAGTTTCTTTTCCCTAACGATCCAGCTGTGGTTGGACAGCCTCACATACATTGTGTCTTTCTTTCTGCACGAAGATTGGCTTTATTCCCACTTTATCCTTACAGAATAAAGGTTTCTATAGAGGCTGCATGTCAGTCAGTGGTGACACAGCTTGTATTGAAACGTAATGATTATGTGAGATTATTCCTTGCTCGAGAAATTTAGCTGTATTCTTCTCCTTAACCATTGCTTGAAAAGTAACAGATGGGGTTTTCCCTGGTGGATATTCTCCTCAGTGGCCTGTTTGCATGCTTGCTTCTTCGCTGTCCCACTGAGTATGGTACAGATGGATGTGGGAGCTGAAACACTTACTCTGCCTCAGCACCTCTGGTATCTTCTAGGTCGGGATCCCACTAGCATGAAAACCTATGTGCATAAATCAAAGTTTGTAACACCGTTATTAAATTAGCCCTTTAAAAAAACCAGCAATTTTTAGCAGTATCGTGGTTCCTCAAAAACTTAAAAATAGGAGCCAGCCCATGGCATAGTGGTTGAATCTGGCACGCTCTGCTTCAGCAGCTCGGGTTCAGACCCCAGGCACGGACCTATACCACTCATCCTCACCAAAAAATAAATAAATAGATTTACCACATGATCCAGCAATTCCACTTCTGTATATATACCTAGAAGAATTGAAAGCAGAGTCTCAAAGAGCTATGTGTACACTTCGTGCTTAGGGCTGCATTGTTCACAATAGCCAAGAGGTGGAAGCAACCTAAGTGTCCACCAGTGGATGAATAGAGAAACAAAATATGGTCTGTACGTATAGTGGAATATTATTCAGCCTTAAAAAGGAAGGAAATTCTGGCACAGGCTACGACATGGATGAGCCCTGAGAACTGCGTAGTCGCCCATTCAGGCAGTTCCACAGTGCACAGACCCGAGACCTTCAGTCTGCAGGTGCAGAGGGACCCCGTCTCCTTGGGAGCTGAGGAGTGTGACGTTGGACATCAGGTCTGTTTTCCGGTACTTGTTCATGTCCTTCATGAACTTCAAGCAAATGGTCATAGTTTTGAAAAGAGTAGTGATGTCCGTATTGTAAATTCTGATGATTGTGTCAGTTTCTAGTAAGTTGGTGAGGACATCGAGGTAATTTTTGTTATAAATACCTCAAACTTAAATATTTGGTGAATCTCTTGATTCCAGAGTGTTCTTAAACCCAGCGAAACTTTACGGTTTTTTGCTCTTACACCACTCCTTCCTTTTCTTCATTTTACCTCCCGTACCAAGGTAAATGGCTAAGATGAATTTAGTTTTAGATTGAATTGAATATGGAGTAAAAATTTCTATTTTTCCCAAGGTTTATGGTTCTTTTAGTGTAACAATTAATTTTTACTATGTTCTTCTCAGCACTTTAAAGTAACACCTGACTCAGTCAGTGGTACAAAGTGCAGAGTCGGGGTAGGGAAAAAGTCACCTGAAATCCCGATCCTATGAAGCATGTCAGGTGTGAGCCAGAAGCCTGGCCTGCCCTTTGTGGCGCTGTCTCTGGACTTTCCTGCCCTCGTCTGCCTTCCATGACCCGAGCTGCTGTCAGGGGCTCTGTGCTCCCCTCTGCTCAGCAAAGCTGTCACATACACTTCTTCTTTCATGGAAGGATTTTTCTTTCTGTTGAGAGAAGAAACTGTCGTGTTTTCTTCTTTTACTTATTTCAGAGATGATCCACCTTTTATCTGAGCTGTAATCGTTCCAAGTCAAACTGGGGAAGGACAGAGGTAGTTAGGGGAGGAGCAGATAATACGAGTGAGCTCTGCTTCATCAAGATTTTCCCTGCCCATCTTGAGCTGACAAACTAGAAGAAGGATTTATTTGGAGGAGTTGATTTCCTGGTTGTAGGAGCCATCCCTGAGGTTTGGGAGAGGGCTTGAGACTGGAGAATCCAGTTTTCTTGGTGCCGGTTAGCACTCTTACGTCTTGTAAGGAATTATCTATGTCCCCGTTGGAGTGTGCCCTCGCTCTGCTCCCTGATTCCACCTGTGCCCTCCCCGCCCCCACCCGCCGTTTCCAGTGTCTTATTGCCATTTTGTTGAAGGGAAGGAAATCCGTGCTGTGCTGTGGGTGGAAGATGCCATCACATCCCTGGGCTGGCACCAGGTGTTGGCTTCGTTTGCTGTGGCTCCATCACAGGCCCCCCAGGGTGACACCTTAAAGGGCAAGGAGGATCCCTCTGCACATGGAAGATGTGAGCCCAAGGGCCTCCTGACTCCCGCCCAAACGGGGCAAGACCGCCCAGATTCTGTCCCTTTGTTCCTTATGAATGAATGATTCCTCCCGCGGAAGTGGATTTTGTGGCGCTCCAGCCTCTCATGCTGTTTGGGTCCTTTTAGAACACCTCCTTGAAGTTTGCATATGAAATGTAATTTACAGAAACTCACTATACCTGTAGCTTTTCAACAATACGGGTTTTTAAAAAAGAAATACCTGAGCCCAGCCCAGTGGCCAAGGGGTTAAAGTTCTGCATGCTCCACTTTGGCAGCCTGGGTTCACAGGTTCCGCTGTGGACCTACTCTACTCACCAGCCACACTGTGGAGGTGTCCTACATACAAAAAAATGTAGGAGGATTGGCACAGATGTTAGCTCAGGGCTGGTCTTCCTCAAGCAGAAAAAGAGGAGGATTGGCAGCGGGTGTTAGTTCAGGGTGAATCTTCCTCAGCCAAAAAAAGAGAAAGAAAGAAATACCTGCCCTTGGATAATGTGGTCCCACAAGGCATTGCTGAAAGAAACAGCTGGTGTCAAAAAAGAGGAAGTTAATTATAATAATAGCAGCACATTATCAGGAGAGGTTCTTGTTGAGAAGCTGTTTCAGATGCTGTGTGTATAAAATGTCACTCACGAGCATCGCAGCCCAGTTTGAAGACATGTATCTGCTGACAGGAGAGTCCCACTGAGATATATTTATTTAAACATGAAACAAAATTACAAGGGAAGGAGGAGAAAGTCTAGAATTTCTTTTAGGATTGGTCTCCAGCTTTGGTGTGATTTAACCTGGCTTTTGGTACAGGTGGTTTTAATTGACTGTTGCCCACATCAAGAGAAGGAGGTGTTCTTACCCCTGAACACGAGACAACACGGGTACAAAAGGTCTCTACATCTGGTAATACAGGAATTGAGTTGGGGTGGTTTGCTTGGGTAACATTAATACTCATATCGTGTATGGCTTGAAAACGCTTAAAGTGCTTTTGTAAATTTATTTAATTCGTCTTTAAAGACAGCCCAGCGACAGAGACAAGGTAGGTACTTACTCTATAGATTGGACAGACAGAAGGTATCTTTACAGATGAGAAATACACCCAGAGAGATGCAGTGACCTAGGGGCACACACAGCTAAGTGTCGGGGCAGGGCCCACTCACGTATTCTTTGATTTGTCATCAGGGACGTTTCCCTCTAAGTCTGTCTACAGATTTCATGTATCCTGTAAAAGTATGACATTCTAGGTTTTTGTTAGATTGTCGAGTTTTTTTTTTTTTTTAAAGATTTTATTTTTTCCTTTTTCTCCCTAAAGCCCCCCGGTACATAGTTGTGTATTCTTCGTTGTGGGTTCTTCTAGTTGTGGCATGTGGGACGCTGCCTCAGCGTGGTCTGATGAGCAGTGCCATGTCCGCGCCCAGGATTCGAACTAACGAAACACTGGGCCGCCTGCAGCGGAGCGCGCGAACTTAACCACTGGGCCACGGGGCCAGCCCCTGTCGAGTTGTTTTTTTAAACTTGAACTTTCAAGCATTGCATGTAAGCACAAGTGGAATTAGCTTCCCAGCTTTAAAGACGGGCTGGTTCCGAGGCACCCGTGTTGGAGTGGGCTTCCTGAGCCTCTTGGCTTTCTTTTAGCAGGAGGGTAAAGGTGAGTCCACCTTCTCAGTGAGGCTGAGAGTGTTCCCAAGAGCCCGGCTGATGTTTCCTCATTTCGCTTTGAAGCACTGATATAGGTAAAGAGGCTAGAGCTGGGGCGTACAAGAAATATCCTTCTTTTTCCCAGCTGCAGTGGAAAACTCGCCAAGTCCCACTGGGGCCAAAAGAGGGATTGGACGGGAAGACCCAGCAGGTCATCAGGGAACCGTGTTCTTCTTTCCCTGGCCAGAAACTGCCAGCTGCTGTGGTCATTTCAGGAAACTGAGGCCCTGGTGGCTGAGTTCCGCTTCTCCTGCCCTGAGTCGATTGACTTGACAGCCCCGCACCAGCTGTTCCCACTTCCTTCCCCTGGCTGTAATCACCCAAATTTTAGGCACAAACACTTTTCAATTTTGGAGCTACTCCGTTCATTTATCCTTAAAATGACCCCTTCAAAATGATATTGTCCCAAATAGCTATCAAAAGTTGTCTCTGCCCTCCCTTAGGAAGAGACTAGACAGATGATCTCTTTTTTCTTGCTTCCCTGGTTGGTTCAAAGGGTACTGAAATATTGAAAAAATGTTTTTTGGATGTTTCTGGTACATCTGGGGACCAGAAGCCCCCTGAAGGCTCCAGACAAGTGTGAGGTTGTAGTGGAGGAAGGTGTCTTCAGAAACTTCTCACTGGAGTTCATGTTGGTTTTTATCTTTTTATTTCTGGGCACTTTACATGAGAGGTTTCCATGAAGGGATGTGAAATATGGCAGTTGTATCTTAATTTTTTTCCCCTTCCTCCTTTTTTACTATCCCACCTCAGTAGTTAGATGTCTGTCAAGGTCCTGTTTGCTCTTTATGTGTGCTGAGTTTAAATGCAAATAGTCCCTTTTTTGTTTAAAGTTGATGCCTCATTTAAGGTTATGTCATAAACTGAGAATACTGTCTCTCCTTCAAGAGGACAATTTGTATCCACTTAGCTTCTATGCAACTGTAAGAATTCAGTAGATTGCTGTAGGGGTGATTTTAATATAGTTCCATAATGCAGGCGTTACCTGGAATGAAAGATTACGTTGAGGAGCCGTTCTTCAGGACGACGGAGCCCGTTGGCTGTAAGCCAGCAGCAGCAGCAGTGCTCACTACAGCTCCCTTTCCTACCACTTCCATTTCTGTGCCTGGTCACAAAAGAGAGATGATGGCCGAGGAGCTCCCATGCTGGGCATGGGGGCATCTCTCCTCCCAGTGGCACAAGGACAATTCTGACTCTGATGGGCCTTTAGTCAAAAGCAGATGGTAGAATACAGAATTGGAAGAGACCAGCAATTGCTCAATCCAGCCTCTTTCGTGTGACATTAGAGAGAGAGGAGATGGCACATGGCTGGCCAGAGCAGAGCCAAACTTAACGTTTGTCTACCCTAATTCATAGTTCCGTATTTTATACATGCGTTAACTTACTCATCTATTCATGCTTTTATTGAGTAGCTACTATTTGCCATGCCATTTACTAGGCAATCAGTGGGGATACAAATATGAACAAAATATGGCCCTTCCATCCAAGGAGCTCCTGATGTAGGGTGGAGAATCATGAGGAAACATTTGCAGTGCAGTCCACGCAGCGCTGTCACAGACATCTGCACGAGGGTTAATGATGGCAAAAATAAGGACATACGAGGATGCTGTGTGGTGCAAGGTGAATAGACGGGCTTTTCCTTGTTGCTTAAAAGGAAGAGCGAAGGATATTCCTATCAACAGAGAGCAGTGTCTGAAAGGGTGTGGCTTGCTGCTTCGAGAGAGGCCCCGTAAATCAAGTTGGGAAAATTCTGCATGGCGTGTTCCTGGCTTTGTGATTATCTGACATTTTCCCACAAGGTTTTCATGAAGCATTGTGTGAGTGTGTGTGTGTGCATGAGAGTGTGTGTGTGAGGTGCATCAGCCCCTGTGAGATGCCTGTGTGAAGGCCCCGTTCGAGCCCCCCCACAGTGTCACTCCTCTGTCGTGATTGCCCTTCCGCCAGGAGCCCCCATTGTGCAGGCCCTTTTTTTGACGTCCCTGGACGTTTGCAGTAGCCACCTAAATGCTTTTGCCCTCCAGGACTAAATACCACCAGCTAAGTAGAGCTTTTAAAAGGTTAACAGATTGGCCTTGTATTTATTTGTCTTTCTTAGGTAAGACATTCACCTGATAGAAAAGTTTTAAAGTGTGAAAGGCCATCGAGTGAAAAGCCACTCTCCGGTCCCGTCCTGTCCCCCAGCTAGCTCCCTCTCCATTAGCAACACTGTTTTTTTATATCTTTAGACTATAGGGTGTTATTAGTTTCTTTATATCCTATATGCAAATGTACAAATTAGAATTTTCTTTTGTACATAAATAGGAGAATGGGGTAAAACCCATCCTGTGCTCTGCCTTCTCTCACTTAGTGGCATCTTGGAGCTCTGTCCATGTCACTACACAGAGAGCTTCCTTGTTCTCTGTCTGGCTGTGCTGTGTCCGGCATGTGGAGTTTATAGTTTGTGTCCTGGTGGACAGACGTACGCTGTCCCAGCCTCTGCTGTTACGAACAGTGTCCAGTTGTGCTGATGCTTCTTTGTGGGGAGCACCCACCTTCACAGACGCCTGGACCGCCAAACGCCCCTTCTTCAATAAGCCTCCAGATGACTCTCTAATCTTGGTATCAGTATGTGCCAAAATGAGCTTTCTGCTTTAGTGCAATGATTCGATTCAAGATCTTTTTCAAATACCTCTTGAACTCTCTCTTCAGTGCTTCTCCCAGCGGGCTGTCCTCTTTAGTCCCCATGAGAGTATTTGTTGTTCCCTAAATGGGCCTTTGCTGTTCCTAGAACTCTGGCCTGGACCCCTCCCAGCTCTTCCTTTGGAGGATGTGTCTGTCCTCCTTGGCTCATCCAGTTCCACCTTCTGCTGATCTTCACAAACTTCTCAATCTCCAGTAACATCTCCTTTCTCTTAGAGGGCCCAGCCCTTGCTGTCATGGCATGTGTGCGCGTACATGCATGTGCGTTCAGGCTAAGAATGCTTCTTTTTCCGTGTGTGTGTGTGTCTTTTGTCATCTGCAAGATTGTGAGGTATTGAAGGGTCTCTTTTAGTATTTTAAGTACATCTTTATGGCTCTCAAAATTACTCGTCACAGTTCCTTCCTCTCTAGATTTCTGTTTACTCATCTGTCACATCCTACATACTGCCCTAAGCCAAGGCTATCCTTGGTTCCCCTTGACCCTGTCAATCCTGGGATGAAGAATGGGCCGTCGGCTGGGCGTCGCATCACCCCGCACTTACCTGCCAGATCTTGCTCCTCTTCTGAGCCAGATGGACCCTCCTGGAGGCTCCACGAATGCATTACGTTTCCTGTTTCCGTGACAACATACATGCCATCTTGTCCAATACACCATCCCATTTCTATTTTCCAAAATCATGACCCCCACCCCCGTCAGTGGAGCCTTTATAGCACAGGCTTTTCTCTGTTGTCTCTTCCATGTCTCTCGTCACTTTCCTGTGTAGGAATAGTAATGATGACAGCCAGCTTTATTGAGAGCTTTCTCTGCGCCAGACACTGTGTAGCTGTGTTGTTTGCAAGACTTCATTTAGTCCTCATGACCTAGAAGACGGGGACACTGCCTGCAGTGTATTTATCACATTCCACGTCTTATTGAACAACAGATAAACAGTGTTTATGACTCTTTACTGTCAGGTGTCCTGTCATCTGTGTGTGGATTGCCCCCTGTGATGCATAGCCAGTACCCTTTATTTCCAGCTGCCCAGGAGGCACATGCTGCCTGGTCCCCTCCCAGGGCACCAGTGAGGCTGTACTTAGGGAAAGCAAGCTGGTTTTACCCTTTCCCAAAAGATTGGGGCTGGTAAGATAAGCTGCACATGCATATTCTGCGGAAATGTTTAGATTATTCAGGTTTGGGTTTTACATGTTTGTGCTGTTTTCCTTAAACTGTATATGATACTTTTGTGCTTTCCTGTCTCCTCCATCAGACTGTAAACTTCTCAGATGCAGAAATTTATTCTACACTTCTTGAAATTTCTAACTGCTAATAATAAAGGGTAAAATTGTTAATACAAATTTTCTACTTAGAATAGTTCCGTTAATTACTGGAATGACTTAATTTTGTATTAACTTCTGCCTTACTTTTTTCTTTTCTCTTTTTTTCAGGAAATCATTTTCCAGAAGAATACTGTGAGTATTTTACTTAACCTTTCCAGAAAGTTTTTTTATCTTTTCTTTTCCATCAGCAAATCTCTGGGTTTTTAAAATCTCCACAAATTATTAATTTTTCTCTGTTTTTCCTCTTTAGAGTTTCTGACATATCAATATAAATATGGGTTATTGTATCTAAATATTCCTTTATAGTGAAACTTTATAATATTGGGAGATGACACGGATACTGTTTTTTTCTGTATGTAATTATGTTTTGGAAAAAACTTTTCCATAGTAGATCCAGTTTTGTGTCATTATGAGTGGCCCTAAAGTAACATATACACACACAGGTGCACACAGATGTGTATGTATGTGTGTGTATGTGTATCTATACGTAAGTAGATACCTGTATCTATATGT
>NC_060277.1:1842290-1932041 GCF_021613505.1 Equus quagga
TGCACACACAGAGAGACGTGTGTAAACATGTCTCCATCTCTCTCTACTGAGATTGATTTACGTTCCTAAGTCTTGTCGTTTGCCTTTGAGGCCACAATACAGAATTCCTCCCCTTCACACAGAATTAAACAGAAGTTGAAAAGTGATAAACATAAACTTAACATTTTAAAGATGCATGAAGAAAAATTACATAGTGGAATCAGCCTTGTTATGCCAAAGGTTGTATTTTTCATTTGGGAAAGTAGGCCAGCGCTTACAACCTTAAAGAATGTGTCTCTGTCACTTAGAGTGGAAATAACATCCTCGATAAAGCCCTGCATGTGATTGCATTTCAGATGGTAGGCTTGTAAGTACAATTAGGTCAGAAATTTTGAAACTTACGGCTAAGATTTCACCAGGTCCGAGACTCAGGGCAGCAGAGGTAATGTTTCCCTTATAAATTCATCCTTCACGTCCGTTCAGGAAGTGAGCAGTTGTGGCTTCATGCATCAGTTCAGTGTAGCAGATTTTATCAAAGGAATATTGATCAGACACGTCTGGGAGCTGGGCTCTGGGCTTGGTGCCATGAGGGATTCGCCTGGAGGTTGAAAGTGGAAGCAGCCACATTCGTAACTGTCCGCTGAGAAGACAAGTGAGAAGGGCCAGAGTCTAGTTGGGGGAGAGAGTAACCAAATAAACAAACAGACAAATTAGAAAGTTCCCAGAGGCGACGTGCTAAAGAGAGGGTGGCCGTGATGTCCAGTGGTCACAGAGGGTCTTTCAGAGGAGGCGGCGTCTTCTGAGACCTGACTGGCAGGAAAGAGCCAGTCTTGCCCTGTGACGGCTTCACACGTGGAGAAGCAGGTTTATGAGCTGAGCAGATACTGCATGTTATGAGCAGGTCTCTCGTTGACCCGAGGAAGCTGCTGCTTAAGCTGCTGGGTGTCCTGACCGCAGGCTGAGTGTTTCGAGCGTGTAATTCAATGTGTGTGAATGCTGAGGGCATCTCTTCCCAGAAGCACAATTCATTTTCGACATGCACTTACATTCACCTTGATGTAGTTTTTAAAAATTGAAAAACGGAATTCGCATTATTTAAAAAGGAAACAGTGAAGATAATTAGATAGAATAAGACTAGATTCTGAGCTGCGGGTTTGTATAGCCGTGAAAACAAACATGGGCCAGAGATGAGCGCTCTCACTTGATGACCAGGCCTTCGTGTTTTGAAGTATAAGGAAATGTGGTCTTCCGCCTCAAGAAGCAGGTTTAAATATTTTGGAATTAGTGTCTTATTCGTAAATGGCAGTTGTTGCCCTGAGGTGTCCTCCTGATCACACAGTGGTGGTTTTTATTTGCTTTGGATTATTAGTTATTTTAGATTCTGGGGAAGTTGCAGTAATACTCTAAGTTACACGTGAAACAACTTGGGAAATAAACGTTCCCCTGTTATTAGTTTTCATCATTTTGAAAAAGTGCCTTTCTCAGCAGTCAGTGTCTTTTCAGAAGCACAGCATCTCTCAGCCCCTCACCCTCTCTCCTGCTGCCCACCCCGGCCGTCTCTGGCCTCAGGCCTCGCAGCGTCCACGCGCCTCCTGCCCAGCACCGTCCTCCCCTTTGTCTGGACATCAGCAATGGGAAATTGAAACAAATATTTATTGCCTCAGAGGCACGGGGAAGAGACCCTAAAAAGTGCAAGGGTGCGGGAACTTAGGAAAACCTTACCCTGCTGGGTTTTCAGCAAGGATTCTGAAGCCATAATCCATGTGGTTTGAAGAAGACCGTTGCAGGAATCCGCTTTTCCGTGGTCTCGGCAGGACTCTCGTTTTCCTCTCTCTCCCTCCACCACTCAGCACACACCCAGACATCTGAGAGTCATTCTCTTCCACATGAGTTTTATGCAGATGCATTATTCCCCAGTGCCCAGTATTTCAATAAATAATGTATTATATTTCATGCCTTAGACACAAATACACGTGGTGTTAAGGCTTCTGAGGGTACAGAGCTTCATCCAGCAGCAGCGGCAGAATATTCCGAAACTCTGATACGCTTTTCTGGCTTATTGGCTCTTTGTCTGTTTGTTGTTGTGCGACTCAGAAGATGGGAAACATTTTCTTTCATAATTCCGAGTCGGAGCGCTTGTCTCAGACAGGGCTGATGGTTCTCTTGGTCTTCTGCACCCCATCAGTTTAAACCCCAGAAGCTTTGGAAAGCAAGCTCTCAGTGGCCTTGGCTTTCTCTCTGCCTGGACGGCGGCCTGGGTGAAAGGACTGGATCGGTGGGCATGCTTTGGGGTCTCTGTGACATTTTAGAGGCAGGCCGTGCTTGTTCTCTGCCTTCCTGACTGGGCTTCCAATTCTGGTTCCACGAAAGAGATCTTGAGAGGGAGCAAGTTGATGTCCTGGATGGGAAATCAGATCTCATCCTCTGGCACTTCTCCTCATGCTCTCAGTGGAAGTCAGGTCCAGTGTCCGCTTCCTGACCTGACTTCCAGCAAGGACCTCAAAGAACACTGCGCCCGGCATAATGAAGTCTGGCTGTACGGGCGTTTGGGACTTCTCGTCCCTTTGCTGTGAGGCAGTGACTTGGCTCGTGCAGGGTCCGTGGAAGGTGACCTGAGGCACAGGGTTGGTGTGCCAGCATTTAAAGGCCACTCAGGAAGGTGCCCGACCCCTCGCAATAGTGCATACCTTCTAGAGAAGGGCATGCCCTGGGCTGGAGTCCCAAACACAGCACAGACCAGCTGCATGACCTCTGTGAGCCTCACCTGAGTCCCAACTGTGACATGGGGTCAGTCGCACCTTCCTCCGCGGGTTGTTGAGAATGTGTGACCATTTGTTCCGTGGCACACGGAGGCGCTGAATAAACGTTTGCCCTCATTTGTTTAGTCCTGGGGGTGAGGGGGTGGTTGCTGTTCTCCGTAAGGCCGATAGGGCCAGGAGCCGTAACCTGGACTCCCTGCTCCCTGGAACAGAGATAAGTGGAGTTTCCATGTGTCTCATTCCAGTTTCCAGCCCTCTGCTTTCCTCTTTCTCTCTGGTTTTCCCTTTGAGTCTCTCCCATGTCCTTACATTCAGCCACACCAGTTAGTTCCTGGCTCTCTGTTTGGCTTGGATCTCTTTTATGTTCCAATCCCATATTTCTAACTCTCTTTTGGATACTTTCCCTTCAGTGTCTTGCTCCCCCGAGATCCCAGCCTCTCTACAAGTGGACGTACCCCCTGCGCCCCGCAAATCTGCTGTCAGCTTCTTGACGTTCTTCTCATATTTTAACTGGAGGTCAGGTTGTGTTTGATTCCTTGTCTGACCTGAGTATAACACGTTCATGATTGAATGTGATTCTGCTTTCCGAATTCTTGCTTTTTTAATGATCCCATTCTTTTTTAGGTAGCCCCGTGTAAGACTGTGGAGTCACCTCTGATTCCTCCTCCTTCCCCTCTCTCAGTGTCTGTAACCAGTTGCTGGTTCTAGATGGTTCTTTCTCTTCAACATGGAGCGCGTTTGTCCATCACTGCTTCTGCCTGTCTGGTCGTGCTCTGAAGCTTCCTGCCTATTTTCTTCAGCTCTTTCCATCCGTCCTGCTATCTGCCCAGACCATCCGTGCACAGCTTTGGTTATGTTTGTCCTGCTCTGAGTTGTTCTGGGATCCCCACTGCCCAGCGTCTGTAGTTTAAAATCCTCAGCTTTGCATTTGGCTCCCCTCCTTGAGCCCTAAGCTCCGGTCAGGCATGCCTACTCAGCAGTGTGCCATCCAGTTCCCCCTTTCTTCTTCCCAGCTCTACTTTTGCCTGCACTAGTGTCCCCTCCCTTGGCTTTGTTAGGAGGTGACAGGCACACTGAGCTAGACTGGAGGGCGGGGGTGGAAGCAGAGAGAGCAGCTGAGGGCCAAGTACAGCGTTGATGGCATGGACTAACGTGCTGGCAAGAAGATGGAGGAAAACAGACAAATTTGAGATTTGTTTTGGCGGTAGACTAGACAGGACTCTGTTAGGACATGGATGTGAAGGAAATGGAAGGGTAACTTCTGGGTCTCAGTTTTAGTAAATGGGAGGTTGATGGAGCCGTTGACTGAGACAGAGTTGTCTGGAGCGGAGCAGCTTTGTTCTGGCCTCCCTGACCGTGTTGCTTGCCACTGGGGCATCCCTTACGTGTCAGCTCTTAGTAATTTCATATAGTTACGCTCTATCTCTGTGACTCGGGTCTGCATTCCCTGAAGGCCAGAGGCCGAGTTTTAAACTGTGTTTTTCCTACAGCGTCTATCATGGCACTTAACCCTGAGAGATGGTGTATCAGTATTTAATTGATTGATTGGAACTGTGCCATTCTGTTTTTTGGATCATCTGCAAGTCCTAATTATTTGAAGTAAGCAATTAAAGAAATTGGAATAAATTTCCATTTTCGTGGGTCATAAATGAAAAACGAGATTTCCCCTCCCACTCAGGACTGTTATTCGCAATGACGCAGTGAGGTGCGACTTGGCTGAGCTGGCGTGGAGTCCGCAGGCGGCTCACCGCGTGCTGTGCCTTCCCTCCCGCAGGTGTGCACCGGGAACTACACGTTTGTCCCCTACATGATCACGCCGCACAACAAGGTCTACTGCTGCGACAGCAGCTTCATGAAGGGGCTCACGGAGCTCATGCAGCCCAACTTCGAGCTGCTCCTTGGGCCCATCTGCTTACCTCTTGTGGATCGTTTCATTCAGCTTCTGAAGGTGGCACAAGCAAGTTCCAGGTGAAGTCTAAGAAGGCCGTTTGGTGATGATAATGAAGTGTTATTCTACTTCATTTCTTTGTGCATTTTATGGAGTATTTCTTAGCTGTTCTGCACAGCTAAGAACCAGGGGAAAACATGTATAATATCCTCTAAGTATATAAAATGGATGCCACATAGTCCACACGTTGCATTTTCTTCACTTTCTTCACAGCATAACTTGAAATCAGCAAAAAAACCTCCAAAAAGATTTCTCAAAAAGTTAAAAATAGAAATACCCTATGACCCAGCCATCCCATTACTGGGTATCTATCCTAAGAACCTGAAATCAGAAATCTCAAGAGTCCGTTGCACCCCTATGTTCATCGCAGCATTATTTACAATAGCCAAGACGTGGAACCAGCCTACATGCCCAGAAACTGATGATTGGATAAAGATGATGTGGTATATATACACAATGGAATACTACTCAGCCATAAAAAAAGACAAAATTGGCCCATTCACAGCAACGTGGATGGACCTCGAGGGTATTATGTTAAGCGAAATAAGCCAGTCAGAGAAAGACGAACTCTATATGACTCCACTCATAGGTGGAAGTTAGTATATTGATAAGGAGATCCGATCGGTGGTTACCAGGGAAAAGGTGGGGTGGGGGGAGGGCACAAAGGGGGAAGTGGTGTACCCACAACATGACTAACAAAAATGTACAACTGAAATCTCACAAGGTTGTAATCTATCATAACATTAATTAAAAAAAAAAAAAAACCTCCAAAAAACTGCTAACTACATTATAATGATGGTAGAGCAAAAAAACATTCAAATTAAGTACAGAAACATCATCTGAATAAATGTCCAGGGACTTTAGTGTATGAGCAAGAACTCTGGAAAAATTGCTGAAAGCATTAATATATTTTAGTTAGGAACAGTCATTTATGTTAATAAATGATGATGCTGAGTTAGAGAGTACAGGTCCTGTTATGTTAAAATCATAGGCACACAATTTATTTATTGGCATTTTAAGTAGTACATTGCAAGTTCTTGGCAAATTCATTGACGGGGAGTATCTTTACCTTTATTTCTTTCTGAAGCAAGGCAGAGTGTTAAAAGAAATATAGGACTCCCACCAAATTTTTAAATAATGCTGGATATGTGAGGTTCACTCTGTGCATTTTAGTGAATTGAAAGCTACTAATGCTGCAAATGTCAATTCATTTTCAAATAAAATTGTTGCTCTTCATTGAAATCCTTTCTAGTTTTAACTCTTAGAAATGTGTGTTTTCCCACCAGCCAGTATTTCCGGGAATCTATACTCAATGATATCAGGAAAGCTCGTAATTTATACACTGGTAAAGAACTGGCAGCTGAATTGGCAAGAATTCGTCAGCGAGTAGATAATATTGAAGTCTTGACAGCAGACATTGTCATCAATCTGTTGCTTTCCTACAGAGATATCCAGGTGAGAGATGCTTAAAGTCTTTGTTATGTAGTGTGTTGGAAGAGTGAGGGAGAATGGACGTCGAATTTCAGTTAGTGAATAAGTCAGTCCTGTTACTGCATGTAATTTTTGATTGACGCTCCTAAGCTTTCCATTTTGAGATTTTATGATGAATGAAAAAAACTCATATGAGTTACCCATCACTGATTGTGAAAGACTGGTATGTTAAAGGTCTGACTTTTTCCACTAAAAGAACAAAAAGAAATAGCTTCATGCATAGCTAACCCGTTGACAGTCTGTTCTGTTCTGTTAGCCTCAGGCCCACCTGTCGGTCAATGAATGAAAGCTTTATTTTGGCAAATAGCAGAAATTTTTAGAGCTTTCTGGACATATCTCTTACTCCTTGAAATTGTATTGCTTGGAATTGTTGGTGCTCAACCTTACTGGTCAGAAGCGAGAAATATGCAGTTGATTAATTATAAAAATAACTTTTAAAATATATAATGTAAAACACACTAACATCATATTATTTTTATTGGCATGTCTTAAAATTTAAAAAATATGGTAAGTAGAATGAAATCCTCTCTAAGTTGGGGATTTGCTGTTAGGCTTTTACAGTAAAATTTAAGCGACTTCCAGTTTCTTATTCCCAGCCTTTCCGACCCAAGTAAAGCTTCATGCGGAAGACAGAGACTCACACATGTGGAGACGTGTGGCATGTGGGAGCCCATGATGAGAGTAGCTTTCTCACGTTGACACAGAATCATTCTGCTACTTATAACAGACATTCAGTCAATGCTCTCATCCTCGACATTTTGGAAACTATTTCCCTGAAAGTAATTGAAGGGACACTGCGTAACAGAATCTGGCTCCATGGGGAAGTAAACCACTATATTTAGACAATATAGCATTATCATGCTAGGTTGTTTTGTTTTGGGGTCGGATGTGGAAACTCTGTATTTCTAATGTTTTTATCCATGTAATCCAGACTCCTAATTTTAAAAACAAACAGTTTCTTCAAAGCGTTCCATGGGTTCTCGTTCTCTTTTTAATACTCTTCTCAGATTCAGGAATCTGGGCATCAAGGGGCGTTTTGTTGTCAGAACTTTCTCCGAGGGGTTTAACTCTCTCTGATTCTCCTCTTGCTTGAAAGGACTACGACTCGATTGTGAAGCTGGTGGAGACACTGGAAAAGCTGCCCACCTTTGACCTGGCCTCCCATCACCACGTGAAGTTCCATTATGCGTTCGCTCTGAACAGGTGAGCAGAAGTAGTCCCCTCCACGATGTGCCAACATGGGATTTTTTAACCCACTTATTCTTTCTGGGGTATCTTTGTGCTGTAGCATTGCAACCACTCCCTGTTAGAAAGTAACATTAATATTTCTATGTCAACCATATAAATATAGGAAGCATGCATGCTGATTTTTGTGTCAGTAAAAAAGGGCCCCCACTGTTTGTATATTTAAATTCTTAAAATTCCTTTTCCTCTCTGTCGAAGTTTGTGTTTGCTATTTATATTTTTTTAGATTTTTAAATATTACATGAATATGATGTTATCTTCAAGCAAATATGCTCAATACTAAATGATTATTCACACAAAAATTAACCAAGTAGAGGAAGGGTAGTTTTAGCTGGGTGAAAATATTCCTAACCAGAGAATATTTTCACTGGGATGGTTCTGAATGCACCTGATTATAATCAAGACTGTTGCCCACCGTTTAGGTCACGTATCCACGAATCTGCCAGGCCCAGGACTGATGCTGCTGCTTCCAGTCCTGCCTCTGTCCTCTGTCCACGTCAGGGCGCACACCTCCGTGCACCGTCACCAGGGCCATCCCTGCCCTGGCCGTGGAGAGGCCTAAAGCTCTGAACTGTCCACAGCTTAGTTGTGCTGTTCTCTTCCGTAGTACAGAGTTGAATATATGAGTAATTAACACAACTGTGGAGAATGATAAAAAGAAAGAGAGGGGACATCTTGTCTGTTGAGCACTTGCCATTGTCACTTAGGCTTGATTATTTCACAGATGAGAAACGGAAGCTTGGAAAGGTTGAGTGACTTTCCTTCCAGGCTCACAGTTAGCATGTCATGAAACCGAGGCTCAGACCCAGACCTGTCTGACACTGAGGCCTCTTCCTCATCGCTGGGTCCTCCTGTCTCTGCCTGTGAAGAAAACAGTCAGCGTGCTGGTCAACCAGACATTGTTTCTTCCCTTCTTTATCCACCCAAACCATAGAACTTGCTAACTTTATCAGTAAATGTATAACTAAAGTATATTTTCTCTCCCCATTCATTAAACATCTTTTTCTTTAGATGTGACAGAATGAAATGAGACCTCCAGAGTTTACCTGTTCCAATGGATTTTCAAATGAGTTCTTTTTGAAAGATGGAATGGACTAGATTCTATTTTGAAATGAAAAGTGAAAGTCCTTAAGAGCCTCTTATAGTTTTCTTTATCTGTGTTTCATCTTTACCTTTCCTAAAATAGAATATAATGAATTGAGGGGCGTATTTGTATGGAGCATTATTCTAAACTCAGGGTATTTAGGACAAAGCAAAAAAGGAATTTCATGGACAGGAAGATTTAAAGTAGTAGTTGAGAATAGAAATAACTTTTTTTTTCATAAATGCTTTATTGAAATATAATTCATATACCTTACAATTCACCCATTTAAGTGTACGATTCAATGGTTTTTAATATATTAACAGAGTTTTGTGACCACCAACATAGTAAATTTTAGAACATTTTCGTCACCCCAAAAAGAAACTCCCAACCCATTAGTTATGCTCCCTTCTCCTCGCACATCCCCCAGACCCAGGGAGCCACTGACGGACTTTTGGCCTCTGTAGCTTGGGCTATTCTGGGCATTGCATGTAAATGAAATCGCACAATATGTAGTCTTTTTTGACTGGCTTCTTTCACTTAGCATGTTTTCAAGGTCCAAGAAATAACTCTTAGAAGAGTTTTTATCTGGTTTTAAGAACAGTCTATACATACTTGCTGCTTTAGAATGAGCCGTGTAAAGCCGCTTCCTTACATAATTAATTGGTTACACCTAGAAATTAGGCTCTTGGGTTAAAGTTGGTTTGTCGGTATTGCTGTGAAGGAGTTTGCTCAGTGTTTTGGAGTGAAAGCCATTGAAACCTACAGGCGGGGTTTTGTCCCTGTTTGGATTCGTTGACTCTGCCCCATTCAAGGCTGCAGAGCAAATTCCTAACCTCACTCCACCAGCTTGAACCTGCACGTAAATGGAGGGAAACCAGAAGGACGACGGATGGCTACGTACAAGTTCATCCCCATTATCAGAAAAGCACTTCAGAAGGGATCCTCGTTAGGCCCCGCAGACAGGCAATAGGATAAGAATGGAAGGTGTCAGACTGAGGTTTACAGAGGACTCTCAACATCCGATTGTTGTTTTTGTCCTGCCGAACTTCACTGTTTGGATCAGTGCGTTAAATAGGTTTTAATAAGCTGACTGGCCTCTCTTGCTTCTGTAATCTGGATTGAAATGATGCCATTTTCGTCCCCTGCCTTAGGAGAAATCTCCCTGGAGACAGAATGAAGGCTCTTGACATCATGATCCCGCTGGTGCAGAGCGAAGGGCAGGTGGCTTCCGACGTGTACTGCCTCGTGGGTCGAATCTACAAAGACATGTTTTTGGACTCTAATTTCATGGATACTGAAAGTAGAGACCATGGAGCTTCTTGGTAAGTATACAGGAAACGATGCTTGATAGTCCATGACATAAAAGATTGTTTGCAAATGAGAGTTAAATTGTTGTTAATCCTTTAGATTACGTATTCGAAAGTAAACTTTAGAATTTATAGCTTTAGTGAACAGGTTTGATGAAATTCATTTAATATGGCAGAGTAAGTTGGGGTAAATTAGATGAAAATATATAATTTAAGAAAATAGAATTTTAAAAAGCTATTTTAAGTATAATATATAAGATAACGGCAAAATATAATTTGGTGAGAAATTTATGTAAGTTTATAGAAAGACATGAAAGAAGACCTGAATGAATGGAAAAATATACCAAGGGAATGGATGAGAAGGATTGATATCTTAAAAGATGTTAATTCTCCCCAGTAGGGCTTTCCGTGTAATTTGACAAATTGCTTCTAAAATTTATTTGAAAAAATAAAAGGCCAAGAATAGGCAAAACAGTTTTGGAGAAGAATGGTTGAGGGACTTGCCTTACCAGATACAAGACTTCCTGTGAAGATGCGATAGTTGGGATGTTGCAGGCTGGGTGTCGGCAGAGACAAGTAAAACACTGGAACGGGAGAGCGAGCTGGAACAGACTGAGATGTGCAGGAGACTGGATCCGTGGCACGGTGCTCTTCATGAACCAGAGCGGAAGCGATGGCTCTTCAGGCATGGTGCTGGAGAAATTGGTGTATCTGCTTGTAAAAATAAAATGAAATTGCATCCCCACTTTAAGCCATGCACAAAAAGTGAAAGCCAAGTGAATTGAAGACCAAAATATTTTTTAAATTACTTTACAAAAAATATTTTTAGAATATACAAACTGTGCTTATGACTTTGGGATAGGAAAGAATTTCTTAAACAAGGCTTAAAAATACCATAAACCATAAAATGGAAAAAATTGGGAAACTAGGGTGCATTAACATTTGCTTTTGCTCATCAAGGTTCTGGCTTCTGGAAATGATAGAAGAGCTTCTATTGCACTTCTCCTCCTGCCAGTAACAATTATAAACATTGGAAAAACACTTGTAAAAAAAGTTTGAATGTCCTAAAGTGTGACTAAAAGTAGTCAGAAACTGGGGAGGTTTTGATCCTTGGATGAAGGGTACCTTATTGGGTAAGAGCCACATTTCAGTGGCTTTTCCCTTGGGGGCACGCCCTGTTCTGCAGGGCACAAGGCAGAGAGAACTCAAGAAGAAAATCCCAGTCTTACTGGCTGGAGGAGTCGGTTTGAGGCTGCCAGGAAGTTGAGTGTGATCCCACCTAAATGAAGGAGTCACAGAGAGAGCCCCAAATCTGTGTACATACTCCCCTTTGATTCTTGGCTGACCCCTGACATGTGCATGTGTGGGATAAGACCCAAAGGAGCCAGACAGAAACCAGCAGCTGGAAGGCAAAGGAGCTGAGCAGAGATTTCAGCAGCTGCCCAATGCAGGAGACACAGTTTGGAGTGTGAACTTCACTGAGTTCGACGGGCTTGAGAAACAGTTTGAGCTTTACACTGAAACTCCATAAGGACCACAGCTTAGGAATAACAAACTACACCCCAGGACTAAGGCAGTGAAGTAAAATTAAGTGTCTCTGAGTTTGCATTTTGTCAGGTGCTGGTGCCGGGCTGAGGTGGGGATGTGGTCCCTCAGGCTTCCTTCCCTGGACACACTTTCCACGGCCTGGATCATGTTCTGTTGTCTTGAGTGGACAGTGACCCACAGGCACCCTTTACTTCTGGGGAGACCTCTGATGCAGGGCCGTTTTCTGGGAGGTTTCCTTGGGGGTTCAGAATGCAGAAATAGAAAATAAGAAAAAAGTTCATGGCTTAGATTTTTCAAGTTTGCAGAATTGTGAGATGTTTTTAGAACAAACGTTGGTTGTTGAATCTTATCTAGGGCAGAGGGTGAGTGGTTTGAATGAACACATCCTGCTGGTCTAAGTATGAAAAAGAGTGGTTCTCTAACATTTGATGTTTTTCACTGTCACTGCTTTAGTTATTTTTGCTCATCGAAGCTCTTGCTGATGGCTAAAATAATGCCATTTTTTCTATATTTGAATGTCTGTAATCCAGGTTAAGATATGATCCTTAGGTAATTAAACTGAGTTTAGCTTTTAGTTATTAAAAGGTTGTAGCTTTTTATCATAGCTGTTCAATATAAAGTTAAATAGGAGTTAATGAAAGCAGTGATGGCGCCTGTCACAAGTGCTGTTGGGGGATTGTTGGGGATGCTGTGGGATAAAGAGCAGGTGAGAGAGCGAAGCTGGGAAGACGACCGGCTTTCAAAGTATGAAATACTGTGATCCAAGAGCCTAGATTTAGGCCTAAGAAAAGGCCACAGAGTTTCTCAAGTGAAGACTTGGGTGGAATGACCCAGGGAAATACTGTGGACTGTGGCCGGAGGGCCCTGGAAGTTCACTGCCGAGGTCACGTCCACAGTTTCTTTTTTAACCTAAAGAAAATGCTAAAAAAACGTAACCACAAAATAGTTATGCTGAATTCATATGCACCGTGACTTACTTAGGACATTTTGTTACATGCGGTTTTTGCTCAATAGGTAGAAATAATAATCCCTTAAACTTTGGAGTTCACACAGGGTTTTGTGTATGTTATTGACTGTTAGAGGCTTACACGTACCTCGTAAAGTTGGTGGGGTTGACATTTTTCTTCCCATTTTATAGCTGAGCCGATGGAAACTCAAAGAACTGAAGTGAATTTCTTGATGTTTTGTGGTTTATGAACTTTCAAATCTAATTTTTTCAGATCCAGTGGTGTTTTTCCTGCATCTTCGGCTCTCTTGCCTGCAATTTCCGGGAACAGACATTTCTAGGAATGGCTGTGCTGTTTTGTTGAAGGAGCACGGTCTTTTGGGAGACTGACATGAGATAAATGTTGACTTACTGCTTGGAAACCATGTAATCTTCGGCAAATGACTTAACCTTTAGGAAATTCAGTTTTCTTCCTTAAAAAATAAGAAGAATACCTACCACCTGAGTTAGAATGCCCTTAGCATCCTACAGGTAGCAAAAGACCTTGACTCCAGAGAGCTTAAACAATAAGAAAATGTATCTTCTAAAACATGGAGTCCAGAAATTGGGTCTGGCGTAGGTCGAGTTGGTAGCTTCAGGATGTCAGCCCAGGTCTGTTCCCTCCTTAGTGCTGCGAGTGGCTGTGCCCTCCGGCTGGCCTTCGTAGGGTTGCAGGGTGTCCGTGGCCGTTCCAGGCATCAGTCTAGCTTAGCTACACCAAGGCGTAGAGAGGAAGGGAGGCCGTCTTCTCCTGTATCTTTCTTAGGACTGAGAAAATATACTCACAAAAACCTACCCAGACTCTCCTTACATTTCTTTATGCTTCTAGTATTTCATCAGCCCAGTAGCACAGACATCACTGGTAAGGAGGGATGGGGTTATTACAGCTGGTTTAGACTGACCACTTCAGGAGGAATGAATGCTCTGTTGTGAGGATTAAATAAAGCAACAGGTGTTAAAGTCCTGGAATTAGTAGCCACTTGGTGTTATATCCTTAGTATATAATATGTGAAAATATTTTTTGTTTCTTTATATATGGTTATATTTACCCATGTTCAAATAGACATTGACTAGATTAAATTTCCCTTTTCCTAAAATATTCCTAAGAGTTTTCTTTCTCTTTCTGAACATTTCAGCTCATGAGGGAAAAGTTACAGACTCCGTATGCTTTTCACCCAGACCTTGTTTGAATTTCATACGCCACGGCTGTCTTGGGGTCCCGTGGGACAGGCAGTGATTGCTTGAACTCGTAGTTGGTTTTAGAGATGATGAGATTCTCTTCCTTAGGGGGCAATAGGAAGTCATTTTCAGAACTTGGAAAGGAAATTAGGTGCCCGTACTATATGCACATACTCGTGTCTCTCCTGTTGTGATCCCAGAGAAGATCCATAGCCAGGAAATCAGAAGCATTAAGCGTGTTTTTAGCATTAATATGTCCATTTTTCCATGGTAACTTGGAAAAGAACCGACAGCCTTGCCTTATCAACTAATTTTCTTTTGCGTCAGTGACATGCTATTCAAATAGTAATGTGTGCCTAATAACGATTTGGTTTTTACATTGTTAATGGAGTTGGCTTTACTTTGGAAGAGTTACGTAACAAAGCAATCGACATACAAATAAAGACCAACGTCTATTTTCCCTTTTCCAGATTAGCCTTTTTTCCTTTTCTTGGCTTCAAAATAGCCTTCTCTGTGTCATCTCGATCTCCACTCCCCTCCTTCCAGAGTTTTATCTCACTATCTTTCCATTGACATCATTTTTGTTTAGTCCTTTACCGTGTCTGTTAGACGAGTTTCCAAATTTTGATGAGTTTTGTTTTTAGAACACAGAGCCTGAGAGTTCTTAGTAACCTAGCTCATTGGTGTCCAGACATAGATGGCGCCTGAGGGACCAGAAGTTGCAGGATGACCTGACACTTGGGGAAAACACACCGTGTGCCCTCGGTTGCTTTGGCACAAGCGCCCTGGCACACCGGTCTCAGCCTCAACCTTGATTCAATACCACGTGTGACCGATGATAGATTGGATGTAGCTCTGTTATGACAGGACCGAGTCAAAGTCCAGGGATGACAGTATTTAATACGTCACTGTGGAGCTTTCCTGATTGCGGCTGACAAGCATTGAGCCTCTAAGGAGAGCAGCTAAGGCTTGCTGGATTGAACTGGGTTGTCAGAGGGACAAGTGAGGGAACTAGCTCTTTGCCAGGCATTCTGCTGAAAAGGAAGGAGAGTATGGGAGAACAGGAGCGATTTCACTCAGTGAACCAAAGCCGTCATTCCGGGCCTGGTGGAACATCAGAATTGCTTGTGGAGTTTTTCAACAACGTGGAATTCTTTGGCCCTGCAGAGTCATCTTCGTGGATCCGTTTTGTTGAATAGGTCGACCATAACTGCTAACATGGCTCTTCCCTTTTATTAAATGTTTATATATTCCCCACGTTTTGCTGTCACTCCCTTCCTCCTAAATCTTTTCCGTTCTCCAAATCCTTAAAGATTTAAGTGTAAGCTTCTGGCCCCACTTCTGCCTCCTCTTCAGAGCTTTCCCAAGTGTGTCTCCTCCCATCTTCTCAGCCATCTTAGAATATGAGTTTTGCATTTTAATTTGAGAATTGGCAGCCCTTAGAAGGCTAAGTGTAGAATGGTCATAAACACGTGAAAACTATTCACTCTCAGCATCAAGTAAGTGCATGTTAGAATCCTGAGCGAGGCTTTCCTGGTGTTATCAGTTGGCAAAGATGAGAAGAGATGAGCATACTTTATTTTGGCATAAGTGCAATGTGAAAGTCGATCTTCTATACTGCTCTGGGGAATGTGAATTCTGGAAAGCAATTCTGCATTATTAATTATAGTATTATGTAAGAAGAGCCTTGAAATAATTCATGTTCTTACACCCAGCTATGTCCTTTGGAAACTATCCTAAAGAAATAGCAGAAATTACAACAATGTTCACTATGCTGAATTTTGGTAACAAAAAATTGGAAGAAATTTAAATGTCCAACAGTGGGGAAAATATCCACTGAAGGATAACATCTCCATGAGAGGGAATAGCATTCATTCAAAATTGTTGGGGGAGTTGGTGGTAAAAATATACATAATGTAAAACTTACCATTTTAGCTGTTTTTAAGTGTACAGTTCAGTGGCATTAAGTACATTCACATTGCTGTGCTCCCACCACTGTCCATCACAGCTCTTCTCGTCTTGCAAAACTCAGACGCTATTCTCATTAAACAGCTTCCCATTCTTCTCCTCCCAGCTCTTGGCAACCACCATTCCACTTTCTGTCTCTATGTATTTGACTGTTCTAGATATTTCATGTAAGTGGAATCATATGGTGTTTGTCTTTTTTGTGACTGGCTTATTTCACTTAGCATGATGTTCTCAAGGCTAATCCATGTTGTCACGTGTCAGAATTTCCTACTTAAGGCTGAGTCATATACCATTGTATGTATACACCACATTTTGCTTATCCATTCATCTTTTGATGGACATTTAGGTCGTTTCCACCTTTTGGCTATTGGGAATAGTGCTGCTGTGAAAATGGGTGTATAAATATCTGTTTGAGTTCCCTGCTTTCAATTCTTTTAGGTATATAACCAGAAGAAAATTGTGGTTTTAAAAAAATATTTAATAGTAACATGCATCATGATATCATAATCAAAATTAAAAACAGTTTATAAAAATAGCATGATGCTCTTTTTTTGGAAAAAAAATATGTGAATAGTAAAGGGACCCGAAGAAGATAGAATCTGGGGTTCTTTTATTTTCTTCCTGACTTTCCTATAATCATAAGGATTATATACAAATAAGGAGTCTGAATTGAAGAGAGGGCTTCCCCATCTCCTGATCAGAAAGACAGTGTGGTCTGGCACCGGTTTTCTTCTCATGCAGTCCTGCTTTGCCTCTGAGTTATTTTATGAGTGATAATTTCAGAAATATCCTAGAGACGTAAAGAACCATAAATTCTAATTTAATTACTTGTATGTCTCATGGAAAGGATCGTGGCTTTTATATCACAAAGAAGGAAAGATGACACCTCCATAGAAAGAACTTGACTGGAGCTCACTTTCTTCTTTGATGGAAAGTAGGTGCTCTTGAGCTAGAAATAATTCCAGAATTATTTCCTTTTTTCTTGACTTTGTTGAATATCTCAGTGCAGATGCAGAAAGCGAACCAGGTCTTTATTATAAAGACTTCATCACTCCCTCCGTCATCAAGTACTTGCCTCTTTGAGAGCTGGCTTGTCATCAAGAGACAAATACAGTCTAATAATAAGTCAGCCCTTGGACTAAAATCAATTGCTTTGAAAGCTTGAATGAGCAGTTTGCATCTTTTCAATGTAACAATGAATTGAAGAATGCAAATTATTTACCCTCTTTCAACAAATATTTAGTACTAAAATAGAAAAAAATCAAAAATAGTGGAAATAACTTCATACAGTTACTCAAATATAGTCACTACAATTCTCTGAAGATGTGAATGTCTCCTTCTGTCCTTAAGATTTGTTTCCTTCCTGAAGTCCTCTTTCATTTAGCCTCACCCGCCCCAATCCTTTCATTTCTCTCTTTGTGGACAGTTTTACACTATTCATCATTGCTTATAGATTTCCTTAGGTCAGGATTAACATACTGTTCGTGTTCATTTATCCTCTTGGTAGGTGAACTGTGAAGTTTTCAGTGACAAAAACCTTCTTCTTTGGTGCATTTTTATGGGCACTTTCAGCAGTCTTGCCGTATCAGTCTCTTGCAAGTATTAGCCTTTGGTCTGATAAGATTGATCAAATATATTTTGTGACAAACATCTTTCTTTCCAAGAATATATCAATACCTGTTTCTGTTGTATGTAGGATACAAACTTTATCCTTAGCATGAAAGCAATTCTCTCTGCTTTTATTCCTTATTGTTATTTTTCCCTTTTCACCCAACTCCCTTTTACTAAAAAACAACAAAAAACCCAGAAAGTGTTGAAAAAGGACTTTAGAAAAAAACACGTGTTTAACACATCCCGAAGGCTAGGCAGACTGATACAGAGGAGAGGGCTCAGGCCTCGGAATCCAGCAGAACTGGATGAGTTCTTGCTCGGCCAGTTGTAAACTGCATGACTTCATATTTCCATGCTTCAATTTCCTGATAGTAAACTAGAGCAAATGCTCTCACCTTGAAGAGTTGTCAGAATTAGAGATATTAATCCTGAAGTGTCAGGTACAGCATCTTATACCTGGGAGGTGCTACTCTTGCTGTTTCTCCACTATCTGGTGTTAATCACAGCTTTCTTTGGTAGAGAATGTCGTCTGTGCCATGTGTGTTATTGTTGGGAATACCCTGCCCCCGTTCATAGGGAGGTTGTGTGTTCCCATCCCATGACGCCAGGTCTGGGTGCGTCTTGATCAATGCTCATTATCAGCAGAAGCTTAAGCACTGGTTGTGGTTGAGCCACAAGTCTCCTTTTCCTTGGCCACTTCCCAGAGAAAGTTGCTCCTTCAGGTTGGGGCCTGGGGGAACCAGTGTGAGGGAGAGCTGAACCAACCGATGCAAGACAGTGGTGTGAACAGGCATCGCAAGGCGCCTGGACTGGAGGTTGTTTAATATGCAGCTCACTTACCCTAAAATGACTGATATGTCGTTATCTCCAGCTAAAACGGATAGTTTCATTATTTTAACATCTATATATGTTTTTATCAAGGTTGAATCTGAAGAAAATACAATAAAATGATAAAATATATATGGAAAATTAGCACCAAGAAATGAAAGATTACAAATATGCCAATAATAGGAATCAGCAGGGGCCAGCCCTGTGGCCAAGTGGTTAAGTTTGCACGCACCACTTCGGGGGCCCAGGGTTTTGCCAATTCAGATCCTGGGGGCAGATGTGGCACCGCTCATCAGGCCATGCTGAGGCGGCGTCCCACATGCCACAACCAGAGGCACTCACGACTAGAATATACAACTATGTACTGGGGCCTTTGGGGAGAAGAAGAAGAAGAGGGGGGGAAAAGGACGATTGGCAACCCATCTTAGCTCACGTGCCAGTCTTTAAAAAAGAATAAATAAATAAGAATCAACATGCTTGGTATAACGAAGCTTCAAGCTAATAAGCTTTTTAGTAGTAGCATGAAAAAAGAATATCTACCACTTCTTCAGAGGAACTAACTCTCCCTAGCAATAAATTAAAGGAATTTCTCATCTAAGACCCTATGGAGGCAACAATGAAAGCTGAATAAACAGTATCCTTGATACTTTTGTTGAGTAGTGGACTCCACTAACATTAAAGTGTCGTGTGGTGAAGGTGATATGCAGTTCACTATATATAATGTGGCCCACTGTCACTTTCTGGTGATACAGCTTTCTCAGGTCAGGATTTAGAGTTCTGAAAGAAGTGAGTAGATTGTCTGTATCTTATGTGACCTACTGCACTTATGACTTCTCTCAGCCCAGTTCTAGGTAAGGAGCGGGTGCATTCGTTCTTCATTCAGCAAGAACTTCCTTATCTCTTGCAGTGTCTAGGCACCCTGGAGATTCAGGCACTCGAGTCAGCGGTCAGCAAGACTGACGAGGCCCCTCCTCTCACGGAGCATACGTTCTACTGGGGAGATAGAGGACCAAATTTCAGATTGTTCCAAGTTCTGTAATAGATACAGAACTCTTCAGAGTTTCCATTTTTTTCCTTGTTGCGCTAATATGTGATTTTCAAGAAGTTTTTCCATTTCACCTAAGTTACCATATTTATTGGCATAAACGTGTTCCAAATATCGTTTTACTTTCTTTTTGAGGCAAGCAGGACCTATGCTGATGCCCCTTCTTGTTCCTAATCGTGCAGCATAACAGCATTTTGTATTTTCCCTCCCTCCGATGAACAGTCTGCTGCCCAGGAGTTTATCAGTTTTGCTCATCTGCTCAGAGACCACCTTTTGGCACTGCCGATTTTCTATCTTGCACATCTGCTTTTTATGTCATTGATTTCTGCTGTTTCCTTTATTTGATCCTTTCTTCTATTTTGTTTGAAGATAATATGCTTATTTTTCTAGATGAAAGCTTAGAACATTGATTTTTCAACCTTGCTCTTTTTCCAAAGTATGCATTGAAAGGTATAAATTGTTCTGTGTCCCAGAAATTTTGATATATTGAGCTTTCACTATTGTTCAGTTCAAATATCTTTTAATTGTCAGTGTGACTTCTTCTTTGACCCCTCGGTTGTTGAGATTGCCCAGTATCCCAACATATGTTTCCTTGTTGTTCTCTAGTTTAATTCTCTTGTGGTTCGAGAACACACTGCATTATTTCAGTCCTTTAAAATTTGTTGAGGCATGCTGTGTGGCCCAGGATATGGTCCACAGCTGTTGGGTGTGGCACTCCACCCAAGTCAGTCAGATTCACTTCCGCATCCTCACTGATGGTTTCTCTTCGCCTGCTTGATCATCACTGAGAGAAGTATTTTAAAATCTCCAGCTATGAATGTAGATTTATCTGTTTTTTTTAGTTTCGTCAATTTTTGCTTTATATATTTTGAAGCAATGTTTATGAAGCCTCTTTATGTCTTGTGATAATTTTTACCTTAAAGTTAGTTTTGTGTGATGTTAATGTGTGATCACAACAGATTTCTTTTGGTTAGTATTTGAGTGATGCATCTTTGTGCATCATTTTACTTCAGCCTACCAGTGTCCTTATATTTAAAGCATGTCCCTTTCAGATGCATATAGCAGAGTCTTTTTCTTTTCCTTCCCTCCTTCCTTCCTTCTTTCCTTCCTTCTTTCATTCCTTCCTTCCCTCCCTCCTCCTCGCTCCACATCTCTTTTGCGTGGAGTATTTAGGTCATTTACGTTTAATATGGTAACAGATGGTTGTGGTTGTGTCTACCATCTGGCTGTTTGTTTTCTGTTTGTCTGTTATGTTCTTTGTGTCTTTTGTTCTCCGTTCTGCCCTATTTTCTATTTAGTATTACGCTTCATCCTCTGTTGGCTTGTTACTGATACTTTTTGTTATTCTTTTAGTAGTTCCCTAGAGACGACTGTCCACATCCTTGACTTCTGCAGTCTACCTCAGGTTTGTACTTTACCACTTCCTGAATTAGGAAAGAAACTTAGAGCAGTTTAAATATTCAGTAGTTTTTAGGTAGTTAATATCTTTTATATACAGTCAAATATTTACCCTTTCTGATTTTCTTTCTTTCTGCAATTCACTACTTCCAACTGAAATCGCTTTCCTTTAGCCTGTAGAAGTACTTTTAGTACTTTTTTTTTTATTTTGTAGTGCAGATGTGCTGGCAACTAATTTTCTCACTTTTGTCTGCAAACATCTTTCTTATACCTTTTCTTTTTTCTTGGATCCTCTAAAGATGTAATGCATTGCGTTATCTTCTAGCTCCCATAGTTTATGTTGCAAAGTCAACTGCTCCTCCTTTGAAGGTACTGTATCTTGTTTCCTCTGGCTGATTTTAAGATTTTCCTCTGTGTCTTTGGTTTCAGTATTTAGACTGTGATGATTTTATCCTGCTTGAGATTTTCTGAACTTCTTGAATCTGTGGGTTCATGTTTTCATAAGCTTTGGAATATTTTTGACCACATGTCTTAAATTATTTCTTGTGTTCTATGTTCTCGCTCTTCTATTTCTGGGGCTACAATGATACATATGTTGGACCATTTAACTGTGTCCTGTATGTCTCTTATGCTCTGTTGCGTTTTTTTCTCTCTGTTTCAGTTTACTTATAATTGACCTGTTTTTTAGTTCACCAAATCTATCTTCTGCTCTGTCTAGTCTGCTATTAAACCCATACAATGAATTCTTATTTTCAGGTATTGTATATTTTAGTTCTGGATTATTCAATAAAAAAAAAAATTCTAGCTCTCCGTTGAAATTTTTTGTCTCATATCCATTTGTCCATCTTTTTCTCAGTTTTCTCTTCCTTATTTGTAATCATTGTTTTAACGTCTTTGTCTACAACTCGATCATCTGACTCATCTTTGGGTTGGCCCCTCTTGCCTGTTTTTGCTCTCTTGTTTATTGGTCACATTTTCCAGGCTCTTTGCATGTCTCATAATTCTTTATTGTATCCCATGCATTTTGTATTCAGAATTATTGAGACTGAAGATGATTTTATTTTCTCTCACGTTTCCTCTGTTAGGGAGATAGGGTAAAGAGCTGATAGTCTTGAACAGTGCCATTGAGTTGAGTTGGGTCTGGGTGTCAGTTGTAGTTGAGCTGGTCTGTCTCTGTTTTGTCCTTGCTTCTTGGCTGTGACCCCTCCCACCCCCGCTTCTGACTGAGAGCAAAGCCAGTCTCTGTCTCCTTATCCCTTAAATACTGTGGGAGATGTCCTATCTGCCCTTTGGAGTTCTGAGTTTAACTCTTTATTCTCCCACATTATACAGCTCCAAAATTTGGTCAATTCCTTAAAAAGGAGATGGTCATAGATCCGCTGCAGGCTCCTCCTTCTAGTGCACTTCCCTCCTCAGTACCGCCAGACCTCAGGAGATTTCACTCTGCCGTCCAGCCCCGCCTCATCCCCCAGCCTCCTCTACAACCCAGCATTCGACAGATGTCCCCTCTGGAAAGCTGGCACGTTTGGGGCTCCTCCGCGTTTGTCTCTGTCGTGCCAACCACGCAGCTATCAGCAAATCCACTAGCTGTCTTTTCCCTGGGGGAGCTTCCAATCAGCACAGCTTCTCTGCCTGTGCCGAGCCTGAGCTTGATGTTATGGGCAGATTCAGCAAGTGCCACTCAGCTCATCTTGGAAGGGCGCCTCCCTCTCTGGAGTTTTAGCTCAATGATTGTATTGTTGTTGTTGCCTACAGATCTCCAAGGTCCATAAAAATACACGTTTGCTGTGCATCTTCTTCTCCCTGGTTGTGGAGACAGTAGACTGTCAGATCTTACTGGAAAGCAGAAGGTTTCCCCCGACATTGCATGTCCTTCTACAATTTAAATGGCTGCGTGCCTTCTAGTAGTTGGAATACATTTTATTCCATATTACAATTAATAATATTGTTAGAAATTTAGAGTACTTTTTCGTCTTGTAACAAATATCCTTATAACTAAATTTCTAATTACGTATTTAATGTTTTTTCTTAGTATAAATTCATAGATGTGGAAATGTTGTGTCCACAGGCATGCATAATTTTTTTGTTTTTTAATTTTACAATTTTGATAGATTTTGGCAAATTTCTGCCAAGAAGTCCTATACTAATTTACAGTGTGAGAATTCTCACTTCCTGTGAGTGGCAGATTAGTAGTATATGACAGGATTTGATTTCTTTTGTCATACACCTACATGTAATTTTAATCTCTAGGAAATCCAGAAAATATTAAGACTTCCTCCTCAACACCCAACTTATTGTCATGGAGTGATGTGAGTCACAGAAAAATATAAATTATTAACTTTATTGGCATTTATATTTTGGTTAAAAATATATATTGTTTATGGTAAGAGAAAAACAGATGTAAGCCCTGCTTTTTGCTTTGGTTGGTTTTGGCACAAAGGAAGAACTTAGTGTTTGTTGATTGATTTGGGCATGTCCTGCTTTCTGTGTCTTCCTTTTAAGATACTTAAGAGAAATATTCCATGTTCCTTGGTTTCAGGGAAAATGAAAGAATTTATTTGTTGAAAAATTCCCTGTCTTGATGTGAACTGCTAGGGAGGAAAGTGTGTGACTTCTTTCTTCTCCTGAACTCTTTTTATTGGGACCTTCTATTTGCCTCTGAACAAGCACAAGACGTTTGAGACTTATGTGAGTCAAGACTCATAAATCCTGTGTTTCCTTGATACGACAAACTTTTGCATATCAGCAGTCTGGGCACGTGCTGTTTCCATTTTAGAATTGAGAAACACGTGTACCTTCTGGAGCGATAAAAACGCTTTTTAGTCACCAACGTGATGCAGTTGGAAATTTTTTTTTCTTGTTCCACAGACGTAACTATTTGAGCCAACTAGTTAAGATTAATGCTTATTTGGGTTTTGTTTCCATTTAGAGCTGCTTACTCTGTTTAAAAAATAAGACTCTTAACAGGGCACGTGATCCTCAGTATTCAGAAAAATGTACTTTTTCGTTTGAAGTTTAACTCATTTTAAATTATGGAAAATTTCAAGTATGTATAAAAGCCAAGAATATGCTGTAATGTACACTATTGTGCCTGTGACCACTTTTGCTATTTCTGTCTTTCATTTTTACAATTAATGGTTTGCATAGGAATGCCTTTATCTTAGAATTGTAATGTGCTTTCCCCTACATAACCTTTTTTTGTATCATCAAATGCTCACTCATTAAGTATTTAATCCTTATATTTTCCTCAGTCTGGTTTTTTTAGAATAAAGATTTCATTTTTCATGTTTGTCTCAGGCAGTTTCTGTTAGTCACTGGGTGTTGATTTTCATTGTCTTCTTCTTGCTCCCAAACAAATTAACACTGACTGTTGCTGCCTGTTAAAGGATGCAAGTGAGGAAGCCCTCGAAGGTCCCAGGAAGTACCTGGAAAATGCCACGGATGCAAAGCACCGACGTCTCTTCAAATGCTGAAGCTTCTTCCCACGTTGATGTTCAGTTTCACGCATATTCAGAAAAGAGCTCTTCTTCTCTTTGAGCCACAGTTCGGATGCATACGCACAATCTCTGTGTTTCCTAATTTCTTACCACAGTTGACGTCCTTTATTTCATTCCTACATCCCTCTCATGGAACTGGTTGTTGCAGTGTGTTACCTCGATGATCCTCCTCCTTGCTTTGTGTATTTTTAAGGTTTTTTAAAAACCAGTTTTTTAAAATATATGCAGCGTTCTTACTATTAAATTTCCAGTGCTTACGCCTGCATGCACACACACACACACACACTCTCACTCACTCACTCACTCACACTCTCCCCCGTTTCTGGTAGACTGTGGAAGAGAGGATTTCTTTAAAAGACTGGGGCGGCTATGGTGAGGATGAGTCAAGTGGGGAATTGCCACGTTGCTGAGGGTGAGGAGGTGCAGTTACTTAAGCATTAAATCCTACTAGCACACCAGATTCTGGGGTGAAGGCCAGTGGAATATTTTTACTTGCTCAGGCATTGGAGTTATGCAAACGGAAGCTATTGCACACCCAGGGTTTCATGATTGAGAAAGTAAACTTGTACGTTTGCTTTTTTTATAGGTTCAAAAAGGCATTTGAATCTGAGCCAACACTACAGTCAGGAATTAATTATGCGGTCCTCCTCCTGGCAGCTGGGCACCAGTTTGAATCTTCCTTTGAGCTCCGGAAAGTTGGTAATTACAGCTTCATGTTTTACATGGAAATTAGGAAACTGGACCCAACTTGGTGCCACGAAAAAGAATCATTGATGGATAGTCCCTTTGCTTTCTTTCTATCTCATCTAACTTCCTGAAAAGAAATTTATTACATTTCCTTGTTTAGTGTTTCATACTATGCTGCAAAATCCTGACATTGAGATGTAATTCAGTTTTTAGTCTACCTGTTTCTGAAAACCCCCTAGTTAATATTTATTATTCCAGCTCAAGCTAATATTGGAAATATGGGCTCTGCATTCAGCCCCCAGCTCTCGAATAAGGTGGTGTTTTGTGGAACATAAGGAATGTTTTCTATGTTAGATTGGTTTTGCTTTCCTGGTGCTTTACAAAAAACACGTAAATAAACCCTCTGATGTTTCCTGTTTCTGTTTCCTGTGCACACCTGCCCCTCTGATCTCAGTCTCGTGGGAGGGCGAGCCTCCTGAAGCCCCTAGAACAGCGGGTCATCAGAGGGCAGTCTTGGCAGTGACCAGGCCTCAGAGACCATCTGAATTGTAGCCACTGATAGAATGTGGTTTTGCCCCTTGCATCTGTGGACATTGTCCCATCTGCTGACCCTTCTTTGGAATTTAAAGAAATAAGGACATCATAGTGAACAAATTTTGTGTGATTTTCTTGGTTCTGGCTTTGATAACAGTTCTTTTAGATTCTAGCTACTGAAAGACTGTGTATGGTTATCAGATTTTGCTCTCTCGAATGCCTAGCCACCCTCTTTCAGAGAACCTTTCCGACTCGTGTAGGAGTTTTTACTACAAACAGAAATATTTTGCCATATTTTTCGTAGAGAAAATAGTTGATCTTAGTGAAGCTATGAATTGTGGAAGAAAGTTTTTCTGTAAGACTTTTAAGCAGAGAATGTTTTGTTTAATTTTCCTTAAAGAAAAATGGGTCCTAGACTTTTTAACATGATTTGGGAAGGGCTTATGAAACAGCCATATGTCATTCTGGGAAATCATTGAAGGCAAATAAAGTTTGAGTCTTAAGTACTTTTTAAAAGGCCTAGCCTGAAAGAATGATGCAATGCTTGTCGCTGCTGGATTGCAGTGGTATTCACTGCACAAATAATTGGTAAAAATCAGAGAAAATACGTTGCAACGTGCTTTTCAGAAATTACGAGTATAGTAAGATTTTGCATTTAAGGTTAATGTAAAAACTCTACAGTAGCCAAAATGTATCCTTACGTATCAAGGATCCAAAAATAATTTGTATTGTTCTGTTCTCGAGCTTGAGGTGAGGTTTTATTGACGCCTCCAGATAGTTACAGAAACTGACACTGATTTGCATTTGTAGGTGAAGCACTAACAAAGTGGTTTGGAAACCTATTCTGAATTCTCATTTGTAGGTTCCCTGTAGATTGAGATGGTCAGCACTCTGCTAAGGGAGGAGGTCTGAAATGTTCTCACCACTAAAAAGCAAGTGTAATTATATGACGTGGCGGTGTTGGCTAACGCCAGGGTGGTGATCATTTTGCAGTATACAAGTTTGTCAAATCGACACCTTGTACACCTTAAACTTACACAGTGTTGTGTCAGTTATATCTTAATAAAGCGGGGGAAAGATGGCCAGCTCTCTGAGGTTTGAGCAATTGTGATTGATATAACTGGTACAGGAAACACACTCTAAGCTTTTCCAAGAAGAACTCATCCATAGTACGTGCTGAACAAGCATTTAAAAACATGTGAAGTTGAATTTTAAATTTTGGAAATTGCAGAACATACACAGACCTAAAATATGACTTGACAATGCTACTGGGAGAGCTAAAGTTTAGGCGTCTAGAATCTGTGATATGCACCCTGAATTGTATGTCCTCAATAACTAAAAGCAGTTAAAACTCATTAATTTAGATTCTACTCAATCATGAATTATGCTGATCAACATAGATTGACCTAAAGTTAATTTTTATATGGTAAAATAGGATTAAAGGGATTTTCATGAAAGAGCAGTTTGACTAAATACATGAATAGACTAATGTAATAATGATATTACTTAATAGTGTATAGCAAAAAACAAGGCTAATTAATAACCCATTTGACGTATTTTAAAGATATAGATTTGCATTCTTTTAAAAAATGATCTAATCAGATTTGTCAGTAATTTATATCTTCTCCCATTCCTTCTGTTGGTCCCCTGCAAACATACAAATTAGTCTTGAGTCACTGAGTTCTTATGGTAATGAGACTTTTTTTAAGAAAGCTCTTCTTCAGATACATTTTCAAATTTTGACTTATTTATAAAGTAGAATTAAAAATTAAGATGATCACTAAATCTGAAGCTTTCTAAACATAATTATCTTAAGATCTCTAATGTAAGAAACCATTCTTAACTGTCCTAATCTGTTACCCAAAGATTCTTAATTCTAGTTGTGTGTTTGAGAGTGTGACTAATTCTTCATGATCTGTATTTTACTTTCCCAGTTTTTGAATAATCATTGGTGTTTAGACTATTTAGAACTAAAGTTTAAAAGCACAGAACCACATCTTACATCTTTGTCTTATTTTCAGCTTTACAAGCTTTAAAATTAATATTCAAACTTCAGCTAATAAATAAAAGATGATTCATCTTCCGTGGAAGTTTTCCTTGATAAGACGCTGTATGGGAGGGGTTTAGAATTGCAGATTTGGGTCTCCACCAGTGATGATGATGCGTTAAAGAACAATGTGATTGGAATTGAGACAAACCATGATTTGAACCTCATTTTCGAGGAGCAATAAGAATAAACTTTATGTTACTGAATATAAAAGTCCATGAATCTATAAAGATGCTCAAGAAAAAGAAATCAAAGACAAAACCCGTCACAACCTCAAAGCAACTCATTTGTCATCTGTGGAGGTGAACAACTTCTCAGAAAATTGCATACTTTAGCGGAAAACTGAAGTACTTTCCCTTCCTTTTAAAGAGTTACTGTAGTTCATCCGGTTGATGGGATGAAGCTCTTCTTAAGGCGCCCTACATGCTAAGGGAGTTACTCTTCAGGAGAAGGCTAGCTGATATAGCTGATTATGGCAGTGATGTTAAATAATGATTCTCACAAGGGTCATCAGTTAGAACTCAAACCATTAAGCGAAAGTACTTATGTTTTTAATTTACATTCCCATATTTACACGCACCAAAGCTCGCCCACAGCTGGCTTGTCAGTCACAGAGGAGCAAGTGTACCTGTGCAGTCCCTTGTATAGATCTCCTCCCGGGAGATCAACATCAGAGGTCAACTAGCAGCCCTAGTACTGGGATGGTTCGACGCGTGCCTCCCGATGGTAGACGTGGAGTGAGAGCATCTCCTGTGAAATGGTTGTGCCAAAACATTTAACCCGAATCCTGAGACCTAGCGTCCAGCTAACAGGAATCACAGCGGCTAGAGAAATAGGGCAAAGAGCATCATGAAGTGCCATTAGACAGATCCAGAATGCGGGGACATTCTACAAGACAGCCCTGCTGCTCTCTTCTAAAAGTCGGTGTCGAGCCAGCCCTGATGGCCTGGTGGTTAAAGTTCAGCGTGCTCCACTTTGGCAGCCCGGGTTCACTTCCCGGGTGTGGAACCACACCAGTCGTCCGTTGGTAGCCATGCTGTGGCTGTAGCTCACCTAGGAGAACCAGAACTTATAACTAGACACAATTGTGTACTGGGGCTGTGAGTGGGAAAAAAAGGAAGAAAAAGTAGGAAGATTAGCAACAGATGTTAGCTTAGGGTGAATCTTCCCCTGCAAAAAAAAAAAAAAAGTCAAAAGTGTGGGTGGGGGCCAGCCCAGTGGCATAGTGGTTTAGTGCACTTCACTTTGACGGCCCAGATTCATGGGTTCAGATCCCAGGTGCAGACCTACACTACTTACGAAGTCATGCTGTGGCAGCATCCCACATACAAAGTAGAGGAAGACTAGCATAGATGTTAGCTCAGGGCTAGTCTTCCTCAAGGAAAAAGAGGATTGGTGACAGGTGTTAGCTCAGGGCCACTCTTCCTCACCAAAAAAAAGTGTGGGTGGATTGGTTGGGTTAGAAGAGATTTAGAGACATAAAAAACAAATGCAATTAATGATCCTTGATAAGCTATAGGAGATATTTAGGGAACAACTGGGGAATTTGAATCAGGACCAGGTATTAGAAAATATTGGTGAGTTATTATTTTTGTCAGGTCCAATAATCGAATAGGATATGTGGGAGAGTTTTTAAGATATATGCTGTAATATTTAAGAGTGAGATGTTATGGTGTCTGTAACTTGAAATAGTTCAGCAAAAATATTCAGGGAGATGAAGCAATAGCAAAATGATAGCAATAGTTGAAAGCATGGTCATTCATTGTAGATTTTTTCTACTTTCGTGTATGTCTGAAATTCTTCATCATGAAAAATTAAAATGGGAAGAAACTGATCTCCACCACTTACGGGCTGTGTGACCATAGACAGGTTGCTAAACATCTCGGAGCTTTTTTCCCTCCTCAGAGCACAAGGGAGATAATCTCTAGCTCACTGTGTTGAGTGGATCGAAAGAGTTACATTTTCAGTGTTGTGAACGGTGCTGGGCGTGTGACGAGTGTTCACTGACGCCTCTGCTCCTGCCTTTCTCCACTTAAACAGCCTTGAATCTAATGGCAGCTGCAAGATGTAAAACTGATAGAAACTAAACGATTAAAAAATCTTCAATTCTTAGAAGTCAACTAATTCTAATTATGAGCATTGCCAAGGTTTACATTACCTAAACAGATAGTTGAATCAAAGAATTAGTGTATAAAACAGCAATGACATTCTGTTCAGTGCTGATAAATCTAGCCAAAAATTTTTTTAATGGAGAAAAATATCCAGCTGGTAAGGTCTTGTTAAAGGATATAATTGTACATCAGCAAAATTAACACTTGGACCCTGTAGGTCAAGAACCGTAAAGATGGCGTAGCCTGGAACCCAAGTGTAACGCCACCTTTGAGACGATCGTATGGAAATAATCCTAAAGACAGCATAAATTTTATGCACTAAGATATTTATTCCTCATTCCTTGGGGGCGGGGAGAGATACTAAATATAAAAAATTAGAGCCATGTTCTTAGCTCCATACTTAAAAGATTAATATCTTCATGTAGAAACAGGCTTCACACATCATGTGGAAAGAATGCAAAAGCTATTTCACAAAAGAAATACAAACATATGAAAAGACAGTCAATCTCAGTGGTTAAAAAAAGCAGTGCTTCCTTTTTCGTCCATCAGATTGCTAAAGATGGAAGGATGTGATGGTGCCCATAATGGGGAGGGTGTGGGCAAGACATTAGGGTCAGGTGCCACTAGTCAGAGTGTAGATTGGCACAGTATTTCCTAAGTACAATTTGGCAAAATTTATCACCACTTAAAATGAGCATATCTTCTGCCCCCAACAAGTCCAGATTTAGGACTTTATTATAAAGAAATATCTGAACAAGGGCAGAAAGCTATGTGTACAAGAATGTTTATAGTAATAAAAAGTGGCTGTCATCTGCATTGGGGGAAATAAATCGTGACACGTCGTTGTACTGAAATACTATTTGGTATTAAAATAAACATTTTTTCCAAATGCTGAAATGGTTTGATGTCACAATCATGTGAGAAATTTATGCCAAGACCAAAGCTTAAATATCACCCTCATAGAATGAACTTGTGGCATGCAAGAATAAATCTGAAATTTTAAAATTATGATTGTAATTTTATTATTAAACATTGTCCCAGTCCCTGTTTAAATGTTTGACATTATGATTTGGTGCTAGATCAGACCCAGGCCTGTCGTCTGCAAGTGTGACACCAAGTGTGACACAATGAGATGCTCATTTCTGGTGGAGGCTGTGGAGACACGTGTTTGTAGGATTGCATTTTGCTCCTGCCCATTCTTCTTCCCTTTGTATTTGTTACATTTTCTATTACATACAGGTAGGACAGCACGGATCATGTTGCATACACAGGTGTAATTTTTTCATCTCAGAAATTTTAAGTTGGCAAAGCTATTGTCTTTGTAACTTATCATGACAAAATGTGAAGAATTCCCAAGTGGACTTTTTCCTGAAATACGCATGGCTTAAGTGGAATTATATAATAAAAAGTAGCATAAAGTTTTTTGAAGGTTATTTTATTAAGGTATAATTTTCAGAATAAGCAAATTCGTAATTCTCAGGAAATATCAAATGGACATATGTAGAAGATTTAACTCAGTACAGAAAACAGTGAAGGATGTGTCCAGTTCAAAGCGCACTTAAGAAGCTATGGTGTTCATAGATAACTTAAAAGAAATGTTAGGATCAGATTTATGAGTTTGATTTAAAAAAAAAAAAAACTAGTTTATGTCCAAGAGGTTGTAAATCTCAGGGATTATCTGTTTCACTAGACAGAAATTATTTGCATCTCTACTGAACCCAAATTTACAAGTTAACAAGTAGACTTCTCTAAGTCTGAGATCTTTAGTAAGTGGCAGATAGTGAGATGAACTAGCCACACTCCCTGAGGAGCGCTTGAGTGCCCTTTTGCCCCCTGGGCTGTTGAAATGAGTGTCCCACCTTTTCACCCCCTCCCAAGTCTCAGGTAACTCTCCTGATGCTTTAATGTTACTCGTGTTAGTGGCACTAACAGTTCTACAGGGATGTATTCTTTTTAGGCAAACAAATACTTACAAATGCAAAAATAATATAAGGCTGAGTAGAGATAAAAATTTATAAGGAAATGCAAAGAACCTGGAAGAACCGAAACAATGTTGAAAAAGAACAAAGATGGGACGATGTACATTACCCGGTTTCAAGTCTTGTTACAAAGCAACAGCAATCGAAACAGTGTTATCTGTCAGTTTCCTTATTTATTTAACTTTATAAGTGTATAATAACTGTTTCTGCATATAAAATTATTAATTATAGTAGCATTTCACTCTTGCAAGATACATATACTATATATGTTTATGCTTCAACTGGCTGGTAGAATTTCAGCATATTTCCCTTTCAAGGAACTAAAGAATTCATGACATAGCGAGAGAGTGCAGGAGGTAACACAGGAAGGTGTTCAGCGTTATCACCTTTTAATGTGCACGTACAGGCCGACATGAAGATTCTGGAATGATGTACATCAAAGTGACAGTGGCGCTTATCTTTGGGCTTTCGAATTAAAGGGTAGTGTTCACTTTCTTCTGTGGCCCTTTCTGATTAGTCCGACTTATTCTTTTACAATGAACCTACACCCCTTTTAGAATCAGTAGTTAACAGAGCTGTTTTAACCTGAAAGGAAGAATGAGAGCTTCATTTTGCTTGTTAATAAGAAGTCGGCTGTGCCTCCTCTGTGTGTTTGTAACGTTGTGCTTACTGTTCGTCTTCTAGGCGTGAAGCTCAGCAGCCTTCTGGGGAAAAAGGGAAACTTGGAAAAGCTCCAGAGCTACTGGGAAGTCGGGTTTTTCCTGGGTGCCAGTGTCCTGGCCAATGACCACATGAGAGTCATTCAGGCCTCTGAAAAGCTTTTCAAACTGAAGACGCCGGCATGGTAATAGCAAACTGTCATGTGTTTATACAATTATCTTTGATAAACAGCTCCTGTCACTTATTTCCAAATCGTTTAGGGCTGTTTTGGAGAACAGTGCCGGTTTTGTGATGTGTCCTCTGTGATGAGTGGCCCTTAGCTGTGAGGGCTTTGAAAGGTTAGCTGTGGTCTGGAGAAGGCTCACGCGGCTCAGAGCCCGGGCCGTGATTGTTTTCATCAGAGGGACCGCTGGAGGAGGACCCACCAGGTGGGCCCGCGTGGCTTCCTGCCGACGTCCTCACCTTCAGCAAACCACTCCCGTAGCGATCTTCCTGAAATGGTCGACCCTTCCCCACCACCGACGTCCCTGAATCAACAGGCTGATGGCTCCTCGCAGCCTGGAGGATAAAGTCCGCCTCCTTGGCTTGGCAAACAAGGTGTGCCCGTCATCCTTCGGCCTCAGCTATTGTCACACCCCCGGCATTACACGGCCCTCTGTTTGCACCCAACATGCCAGACGCGCCCAGAATGTGTCTTCCAGCCTCCTCTCTACCTGGGGACACTCCTAAGTCACGTCTGCTTGTCACTCAGACTCTGACCTAAAGCCCCCACACACACCCAGATAGAAGATGTTGGATGCTGCACACACGTGTGTGGTTGTTTCATGTCAGGAGAATTTCTTCCTCCATGTTCCCATCCTTCTTTAGTCGTGTCTCTGTTGATCCTGACTGTGTGACTTCTGTTAGTCGTATCTCCATTTGGTTATAGCCCCATTGGTATTTGTTTCATGGGCTCTCATGCCTTTAACATTTCTGTCTCCTGGCACGTGTGCAGCTTGAGGACAGTGCTGTACGGTCGGTGACCTGACAGCAGTGGTCATTCAGCAAATGACAGGACATAAGTGAACGCTCGAATGCGTGCACTACGTGCAGGCGAATTTCTGTGTTTACGGTGGCCGTTCTGACAGTGGAGGGGTGGGGGCGCGGGAGGAGGCTGAAGCACAGGTGTGCAGAGCTGTGGATTTAGGTGTTATGGCTGCTGTTGACAAGAAAACAGGCATTATTTTGTGCACTAGTAGCAACCACAAAGCAGTGCCTTAGGTTTCCACTAACTCAGCGTCAGCTCCCTGTTTATGGTTCACAAAGTGTCCCACACCCAGCAGCTCGCAGCATTAGCTCGCTCCTCATTCCTTCCTGACTTTTGCTTCGAGTACCATTTGTCTTACCAGGTTTGAGGATATTTGTATAATATGTAAGCTGAGTTGCTTCAGAGCAAGATAATGATCTCCTTAGAGGGCCTATTTAGAAAAGCTTTCTCCGAGAAGCATAATCTAAAACAAAAGCATATTTTAAACAAATAAATAGAAAACAGGTGTTATTTTAAAAGTCATGTTTTAAGTGGATGTATTGCCCAGTCTGGGTTATTGGGCCACCCAAGCCTGTTTCCTCGTCTTTCAAGTGGGGATAAAACAGCCCACTTTATTGAATCTTTGTGATATTTAAATGAGATAATGTGCGGAAGTACATGACGTGACAAATAACGAATAATGTTTGGTGACTCTGAAGGCATAACAAGGGTATATGTAAGGGACGTTTACAGAATGAGACTGGAATGCGTGGGAACAGGTGGTTCTGAATTTGCCTGTTATGTGTTTCATATCTTTTGACTTCTAGGTACCTCAGGTCTATTGTGGAGACAATTTTGATCTATAAGCATTTTGTGAAACTGACTACAGAACAGCCGGTGGCCAAGCAGGAGCTCGTGGACTTCTGGATGGACTTCCTCGTCGAGGCCACCAAGACGGACGTGACGGTGGTGAGGTTTCCAGTGAGTAATCTGCATTCCCATCTTGTTTCTTTTGTTGAAAGAACATCTTAACTCTGTGATGGTGACACTTCTGCTGTGCTGATTTTCAGGCCCTGAAACGATGGTTATCTGGGTAAAATACTCATTTTCTGCAAATTGGTGTGCTTTAGCTTACTTTTTAAAATAACTTCTCAAAACCAGAGGAATGGGATACATTTCTATGTTTTTGCTGTGGATTTTCGTGGTTTCTTTTTGTAAGCTGTAAAGCGTGCTTTCGGGAGGAGAGACTCTCTCAGTAATTCAAGACATCTCTTCAGACGAGGCAGATGGGTGCTTTCAATTAAAGCTGCAGATTTGTTGACGTTGTCGTCAGTGTCGTCACCGTTGTTGTGGTGAGGAGTCAGGCTCCCCTACTTTGTTACTCCGTCTCCACTACTGACCCACGTGGGTCTGAGTTGGACCACGTGTCCCAATACTATTTACGGTGCTTTAGATCATGAGAAATGAAGACTTGCAGGTCCTGGTCTGCAGCTCGTTTTGGCTGGTCTCTGTTGGGCTTTAGAGAGATGTATATAGAAATGTATAATAGACACGCACACACGCACTTGAAAATCTATGGTTCATATTCTCAGCTGGTACCATCCCCAACCTGATGTTCTCAGAATACCATCCAAAGCAGTGTAGCTTGGCATCCAGCTCAAGAATTGTGGGCACTCACTGTGCACACAGTCTCTTCCCACATCAAATGCTGCGTGCATCTCTGTTTGAGCTCTCTAGTCTCAGTTTCCATCCGCAGAGGTGGTGGCAATGCTCAGCTCTTTTAAGGAAGCTTGTCTTCCAGATCTTCTTTTGAGGGTCATCTGTTTCCTGTAATTCAACCCCTTGCCGACATTAACATGCTTTCTTTACTCTTGTTCCAGATGAGGCCTTAGGCCCCCCAAGGTCTTTATTTGAAAAGCCTTGCAAACTAAACCGTTCACTTGATTTTCAAGCCTGGATAGCGTGTAGCCCAGGACAATACTTATGTCAGAGGGAGCTGGCAGCTGGCCTTTGCTGGGGCTCTGCTGGTCACAGACGTGGTGGTGAGAGAGGACAGCACAGAACTGAAATATTTAATTGATTGTTGACTCAATCGGCCAGAAAACTGGTTGCAAAAGGAAACCACTCATATTAGCTATTCTAAGCTAATTTAAATGAGTTTAATATGAATTAGTCTGTCACAATGTAAATAAGTCAATGTGAAAAAATAAAACCAGAAAATATTTGGAGAGAAGTTAGGAGAATATAGGTATATATTCCAGGCGAGAGAGGCTTTCTTAAGCAAGAAAAGGACCAAAAGCAAATACTGACCAATTCGATTTCATTAAAAATTCAAATTTTTGTTCAGTGAAAACATCATAAACATGGCAAATACTAGACAAGGAGAGGTTTAATACTAATGCTGCAAGATGATCAGTTTGCCTCATATGCAAAAAAAAAAAAACTCCTACAAATTGATAAGCAAAAAAAGAAAAATGGGCAAATCATATGAGGAGATAATTAATCGCTCTGGGTAGTCAAAAAATGCAAATTAAAACAAGACACCGTTTTTTGTTCATTAGACTAAAAAATAAGTTTTATAACAGCTGGCGAACTTGAGGGACGTGGTGTTTTTAGAGACGGCCCGTGGCCCCGGGGTTGCTGGGTCCTGCAGGGAATCATCTCAGAAGGGGGATGAGAGCTGGTCTAGAGGGTTGTGGGGAAGGGAGACTTTCCCTTGTTCCTTGTGGGTTCTTTGGCTGGTCTAATAGTCAAATTGACGGAAGACAGATTAACAGCAGAAGGACAAATTCAATTACGTACTTACAGGGCCACACAAAGACGCGCGACCGGGAGTGGGGCAGTGGGGCGGTGGGGGCTGGTGCGCCATCCTGAGTGAGGGAGGGGCGGGTGGGCTCTGGGCTTCCAGGGGGAGGAAGACAATCTGAACAACTGTTTGGTGAGCAGGTGTGTGCCCTGCCATGCAGGCACGTCTTCTGACGTGAAAAGTGGTCGATGGTGGTAGCGCTCTTCCCGGTAGGCGCCCCCGGTCTAAACTCTCTGAGGCAGTGAAGGGAGAGGGAAAAGCTTTTACTGTGTCTCCTGGGTCTTAATTGCCTTCAGCTCAAAACAGTCCACATGCCAAAGTGGCATATTTTGGGGTGGCGTATTCTGCTCCCCCTTAGGATCATGGGGACGTCAGCTTTATTTGTGACATTTCTTTTCTTTAAAACAGATTTTAAAGCAAATATGGCAGCATATTAACCCTTTATTGTCATGGGTAGTAGGCATGTGAGTGTTATATTATCCTATATCCTTCAATTTTAAAGGAACACTAAGAAAGTGATCTGGGAATGTCTAGTAATGTTGAAAAAATACTTATTTGGCCAGCAATCCTACCTTAGGGATGAATTTATCCTCCAGAAACAGAACATCAGTTATCTGTTGGAGCTGTGGTTATAAGCAGAAATGAAGAAACAATCACCCATAAGGGGTGATTCAGCTAATAACAGCTTAGTCACGTTTAGAATATCACACAGCCATGAAGAAGACTGAGTGAGATCCGTGTGCATCATACCGCAGATGTATTTATGACATATTGTGTGTCTTTTTCAAGCAGTCCATTTCCTTTTTTGGAACTTTGTGGCTTATTTTGAGGCTATCTTGTTGTGAAAAGACTCTCGATGCAGTATTTTCCTACTCACCTCTCAGTCTTCCTTCGTCAGAATTCATGACTAGGGTAAAATACTCAAGTTGCTTTCTCGTGGTTGGTTGTTCAGCAGAGTGCAAAATTGTACAGTTTTCTACTTCTTCTTACACTGGGCTTTCTCATAGTTCCTTCATCTTTGTGAATTCCAGAAAAGCTGACTACCACGTTCAAATGTAAGTCTGCCAGGATGTCCCAGATTCAATGGAAATGGCCTTCAGATGAGCCGTTCCTGCCTTTACGTGTATGATCCAGAACTGCAGAAACTGCAAAGATAGTCCTTAAAAAAATACCTAAAGCAATATGGAGGATTTTTTCATCTCAATCTAGGTGATAGGACAGCAGAAAAATAATACTAACTTTTGGGTAATAAATTGCAACCGCTTCTGGTCTTGATCTTCTAAAAAAGCAAAGAAACTTACGTTGATAAGGTTTAATTTAAGCCCACGTAGCTTTCGTCCGAAACCCAGTTTTAGTCAAATGCTGGGACCTGTAGTCATGTTTATTCAAAGTAATTGTGATATTTATTTTTATTTTTCAAAACTGGGCTTCTCAAGGTCAGGGCCAGTCTTCCTCACACACAAAAAAAGAGGGAGATTGACCATAGATGTTAGCTCAGGGTGAATCTTCCTCAGGAAAGAAAAACCAAAACTACTTCTCGTATAGATGAGAAAGATAAAGTCACATGAGCAGACCTCAGCGCTTCCTTCCTTAGAGTCCAGGAAATACGGGCCCTGAAGTTTTATCCTCAGAATTGCACCAAGAGCAGTGATGCAGCCCCTGTCTCCCGTCCCCATAAACCAAGTGGAAACTCAGATGCGCCCTCAGAGAAGTTAGATGTCTTAAGGTGCCAGCGTGAAGGTCGCCAACTTCTGCTCCCACGAGACAAATCCAGCCCCTCATCCTTCTTATTCGACCTGCATGAGGTTTTGTTTTGTTTTTATTTTATGTCGGTAATTGAATTTTTTGAATGGGCAACCCAGTCCCACAGTTTGAAAATTTTAAAATGTAGCAGAAGGCGGATAGAGAAACACCTCCTGCCCACCCCTGCCCCACGCCGCCCAGTTCTCCGTCCCTGGCTCCCCAGGCAGCCATTAGCATGCGTTTCTTAAATGCTTTCCCACAGTTCCTTGTATGAATTGTAGCAGTTCGAGAGCCATCTGGTGTAGTGGATTCTCCGGCCAGTCGGCCTGGGTGCTGTCTCTCTCTGCCGCTTGCTGGCTGTGTCACCTGGAGCGAGTCACTTCACCTTTCTGAACTTCAGTTTCCTCATCTACGAGACGGGACAGTAATAGCACCTGCCTGTCATGAGGATTAAATGAGTTCATAGATTTAAAGCTATTAGAATGATATCAGGCATATAGCCCACGTAGCATAAAGATTAACTATAATTATTGTTTCTCCTCGTTTTTTTGGTACAAAAAGAGTATTATATACTATGTTCTTCATCTTGTTTGTTTTTTTTGTTCAGCAGTTTGTGACGGAGATTGTTCCAGTCATTACATAGAGAGCTTATTCATTCTTTTTTTAAAACATCATAGTGATTCCATAGTGTTTACAAATCCATAGTATTGCAAGTATGGTACAATTGTACCATAATTTAACTTATTTCCTTAAGCAAATTTATAGAATTTCTTTAACATTATTTATTTAATATAATTTATTGATGGATAATTGGGTTGTGGCCAGCATTTTGTTATTGTAAATAATGCTGCATTAAATAACCCTGTAGCTACGCCATTTTGCGCGTGTGCAAATATATCAATAGGATAAGTTCCCAGAAGTGGAATGGATTCGTGTTGCCATATTGCCCTCCATAGGGATTGTGTCCCCTGACATTCCCAGTGGCAACATAGGAAACTGACTGTTCCTTAAAGTCTTTCCAAAAAGTATATTTATCAGATTTTTGCTTTTGTTAAACTTATAGGTGGAAAATGGCATATTGGGGTAGTTTCAATTAGTATTTATCTTATTATGTCTGAAGTTGTGCATACGATTAGGTTCATATGTTTAAAAGACCACTCAGTAATTGAAAAAGAAGAATTTGTTGCCAACATTTAAAGATAAAGAGAGTTGGACTTTCAGTGCTATGATGGAGTAGATGGTATGGGTATTTGTATAAATAACGGCTGTTTGCAGGCATTAGAGCACTCATCGCAGGGGTGCGATCCTTGGATGGGAGGTACTGGAATGGAGTCCCGCCTCCATCTGCTGGTTTTTCCCTAAGGTCTTTTTCCTGGCGCAGCCCAAGGAGGTGGAGCCCTAGTGGGGAGTGGCATCCTTGCTGGGCGGAGCAGGCTGGGATCAGGGTCTGGGACCCTGAGGCAGCTGGAATATGAAGACAGGGTGTTGGCAAAGGAGAGCCTTGAAGGGTGAATCCCAGGATCCCGCCTGGCTATTTCCCTTGAGTCCTGGGGCAGGTCCTAGATAGAGCAAGTAGGGTGTAAGCACCTCATGAATAGGCAGGACTACAGGTCCAGTGTTTGACTAAAATTGGGTTTCGAATGAAATCTGTGGGGCTTAAGTTAAACCTCTTTAAGGTAAGTTCCCTTGCTCTGTGGGAGATCAGGACCAGAAGTGGCAGAGAACAGCTTTCAGAAGGCTGAGAGCCGAGCAGGTACTCCAGACCTTCAACAATGCACAGAGAATATGCTGGATTTGGGGCCCAGCGAGAGTGATGAGACCTTGAAGAATTTAGTTGAAAAGTAGAAAGCCCTAGGTGTAAGGACAAAACTAAGACAGACCTGCCCCAACAAAGCCTGCTTAAGCCTGCGCTTTGATGGGATCAGGGTGGCACACTGAGAATGAAACTGGTAGCTGGAGAATACCACAGCAGAAAGCCTCTGCAATGTGTCACTCAGATGCGATCAAAGATTACTGGACATTCTAAGAAGCAGGGAAAAAATGATAGTGAAGGGCTAAAACAGCCAATAGAGGCAGACCCAGAGGTGATTCACATGTTGGAGTCCACATGAGGACTTCAAATAACTATGATTACTATGTGAAAGAAAATAGAGGCAAAGATAGAGAAAATGAGTGAAAGCTGGGGTATTTCAGCTGAAAAACAAAGTTGATAAAAATGTCAAGTGAGAAGTGAGTTCACATGAAGATCCACATTTTGACTGCTCTTGAAAAATCAGACTGGTGATTAGTGACTGCATTTTCCAAAAGCTACAGTCTACTGAGCGGACCAGCTGTGCCATCTCAGATGTTGACCACAGTGCTATCCATCCTGCTTCCCTCATTGCCTTTCCCACCAGGCCCACGCTCTGCATCACTGGAGTTTGCCACCCAGCCTCCACTGCACAGAGAACAGCAGGCCCCTGGTCCCCGTGGTGCTTTCGATCACTGACTCCTCAGGTCCTTAGAGTAGCATCTGAGGCTCACACTTATGAAGGGGTGGGTCGGATGATAACATTATCCTCCTTTTAGAGTGGATCTGACTAAAACCAGGATGAGGTATGTTAGAAAATATTTAATTTGATTGTTTCCATGTATGTCACTACGATATCTGTTCTCATTCCTCCAAGAAATACTGTGACCCTCAGCAAAGGAAAGCAGAAGAAAGTCCCTCTGGGAAATGATTTGAATGGCCCCTTCATTTATTATTATTTGGGTTCAGTTCAATTCATTTTCCTCACCTCTGTTCTGAGTCTCTTTTCGTTCCTTCCTACATTGAAAAGTTAGGAGACTGTCAACCCATCACCTGATGTCAGGCGAGACGAGGAATGTGGAGACCCGAGTTCGTATCTGGTCATTGTAGTTTGTCAGCCTTGCTGTCTCCCTTCCTGCTTCAGATCCATGAAGTTAGCAGTTGATTGTAATGTTGTCCAACATGAAAGATCAGAAACTAAAAGCAGGAGTGCCTGTACTCCCAGCAACTTGTGTCGAGCTAGTTTTGTCACGTTGCCTCCTGTTCCTGCTCTTTTCTCAGCCTTTCTGTGACCTCTGTAATGCATGCTCCGAATTCCTCATATTCTGTAGTTTCAAGGGCAGATCAAAAGGCTCAGCAAACATTAGACAGTGATCATTGCAACCAGTTTTTTAGTTCCTGTCTCAAGATAAGAACACAAAGTTCAGACTGTATCTACTGGAAATATTTGAGACAACGATACAGACATAATTTGGGAAGGAGAGAGATAACCTGGTGGCGGCCCTGTCTGCTGTTAGGTAGGGCACCCGTGGAATCAAGGAACTAGGTACCTTCTCACGTGTCAGGGCAGGGACTGGCATGCGGTTTTGGGAAACCCACATTTACTCCCTGTTAGTTGTTTTAATCTCACCGACACTGGGATACTCAGATTTGAGAGCGCCATTTCTGCAAAGTGTAGATTGCGAATTGACTTCCATTACTCATCAATACCACTGAACTCTCTCTCGATTGGAGTTTGGACGTTGGTTCACCTGGCGTGTTCCTGAATCAGAATATGCTGCCCGTGGGCTCTCACTGCATGCTTGTTTGCGGTCTAGCCTGCCTTGTTTTCATAGCTGGAGCCTGACCAACCATTCTTTAAGCCCTTAAAGTTTTTTATATTCAAGAGTAAAGGAAATGTTGTTTTTCTAATCCCTTTTACCTACTTCTCTGTCTCTTAACTTAAATAAATGTGCTGAAATTGTAACTGAGCAAGGCTCGTTCTGCTCCCTGCAGCCGACCAATTGCAAGATGAGTTGGTGATCGAGAAAGGGATTTATTCGATTCGCCGGCAAAATTGGAAGATGGTGGACTCGTGTCCCAAAGACCATCTTAAGCACATAATCTTGGGGGAGTTATACAGGGGCTGGTGGGCTATGAAGAGGCTCAGGAACCATGACCATCTGGCATCGGCGACTGGAGGCACCACATCAGGTCTGTCAGCTGTCACCGATGACGGAAGCCAGCATAGATGATGTTCTCTGAGGTCGTCATATTCCTAAGAAACTCAAAAGAACAAAGTTATTTATCATCTATTGCTATGGGGAGATACACCTGTCAGCTAGGATTACAAAATCTGCAGAGCATGCGAATTCATCACCTCAGCTAGGTGTTAGTTAAAACGCAGACCGTGTGGGCGAGTTAGTCAGAGGTCATTCTGAGTTACAGTATGACTTCCCTCTGTCCGCCTTGTCCTAGGCTGGTATCGTTATGAGAAATTTAGTGAGAAATGAGTGCATCTGGTTTGGAGCGTATGGCCGAGAGTCAGTCTAACCCGACTTCTGGCTCCATCTCCACTTAGGTTCAGTGTGTTGTGAATCTGTTGATGGAACCTGCCGAAGGGTTTTTCCTCCACTTTTATTTGGTAAACTTGCTTGATAAAAGGCAATTTTCTTGACTTTTAAGCAGTGGAGTAGAAAGAACTGTTCCAGTTTCTCTGTTAGTTAAGTATTGGCTTTTCTTTTCTTTTTAAACATTCCTGTTTAAGTGCATAGGAAAGTCAGACTACGTGGGTGTCTTGAAGCATCTGTACAAATAGAAATAGTTGAGCGCCTTTGAAATGAGGGCATGGGTGGTGTTTTCGTGTTGTTTGCTCCTAAATGAGATGTTAGTGTTGATATAACTCTGCGTGCAATCCTTTGATGGAGATTTGCCCCCACTTATCATGGACCCTCATGCATCTCCATAACACCAACAAGTTTCATTTATCTCTTTCTCCCTCACAGGGCTAAATATATCATCATTGAAGGGACCTGTTTATCTTGAAGGTAGTGCAAAACCATTTTTATTATTTCATACAGCTACGTCCACTTCTTTGGTTTATATAAAAAACTTTCAATAATAACCCAAATCATTTCTCAATCCATCCACATGGGTATGAAAACCGTACACTCCTTCTTTATGATCAGGTGTGGCAGCAGAAAGCCTGTAATAGGTATGTGGCATCCTATATATGGAATCTCTGCTTTTCTGGGTACAGAATTGTTTGTTTCATCACATTTCTACCTTTTTTTTGACACATTTATATTTATATAAATAGATTATGTACAGCATGATAAAATAAGAGCTTTTTAAAAAGTGCCATTAATAGATTCCCCGGGGATAGCTGAACTTGTATATATGCTTCAAAAATTTATTTCCAATTTCTTTAGCAATAATAGGTGATGTACTGTTGGAACTTAGGATGATCGTATAATACCATAAAATGCTCAGAGGACTCATAGGGATGGCAATGATCAGAAGTGAAAATGGTTTTTCTCCAGCGATGGACCCAGAGCCTCATGGGAGAGTCTCCACGTCAGTGCGCTGTTGTCAGAGCAGCTCTCCATGGCTGAAGTCTCGGGGCACTAATATTCGTTTCTTTGTCTTCTGTTTTCAAGGTATTGATCTTAGAACCAACCAAAATCTATCAACCTTCGTATTTATCTATCAACAATGAAGTTGAGGAAAAGACGATATCCATTTGGCACGTGCTCCCAGATGACAAGGTGAGTCGTGCAGTTGTCACAAGAGCTTTAGTGGCGGAGGACTGCACACCCTGCTAGCATTTATGTATTCCAGCAAATGTCTGCGTTAGGTAAGAAGAAAGAGCTTGACCATAGACTTATCATGGCATAAATACGTTCTGTGGTGTGAAACTTGTTAAACTTGGGTTATGGATTTCACTCATTTAGTAAAATGTAATTGAGCTGTTTGGGGTTTTTTGTAGATGGAATAAACATCCAAAGTGCATCAAAATTGGAATACTTCTCCCTTTGTAAATTCATGCTTCAAATTAATTTATATACCAAAGAACTGATACTTAAAACATATGGTTTAGAAGATGCGTATCCTAATTCTAGGCAATGTCCGAATAACGTGACGTCTCATCTTCTGCTGGTAGGACGAGGGCTATCCTTATGTCTCACTGTTTAGTTATCCAAGGAGCTGCCACGTCTCAGATTAGCTGCTGGCTCTGTGTGCTGGGTACGACACGAGTTGGGCTGCGCTGCCACTGGTTTCCAGAAAGATCTTAAACACTCTTTTTTTTTTAATTTATTTATTTTTATTTATTTTCTTTTTTGAGGAAGATTAGCCCTGAGCTAACATCTGCCACTAATCCTCCTCTTTTTGCTGAGGAAGACTGGCCCTGAGCTAACGTTCGTGCCCGTCTTCGTCTACTTTATACGTGGAACACCTGCCACAGCATGGCTTGATGAGCGGTGCTACGTCTGCACCCGGGATCTGAACCAGCCAACCCCAGGCCTCCGAAGCGGAACATGTGAACTTAACCACTGCGCCACTGGGCCGGCCCCATAAACACTCTTATTTCCACCCATAGCAATCAACTGGATAACCTTTTCCACTTCTGTATGTCATCAATTTTAATCTATGCACAAATCATCCTACTATTTTTAAAAAACAGAAACTTTTCAAGACCTGATTCCAGTCTACAGGGTAAACCACAGAAGTGAGAAATGTCTTATGGCAAAGTATTTTGTGGGGTTTTTTGGTAGTTTTTCCAAAATACCCTTATAATTTTCCTTAAACATCCTCCATGTACTCAACAAGTACTTACTGAGTGCTTACTTGGTGACACATGCCACCAGGCACTGTGTTGGGCACCAGGAAACGGATGTGTGCCAGATAAGCACAATTCCTGCCCTCTTGATGCTTGCCTTCTACTCAGGGAGACAGACAGTAAACAAATAGACAAAATATGGAGGTATACTGAATGATGCAAGGGGGGAAAATAAAGCAGAAATTCCTGAAAAGAGAATTAGGAAGTACATTTGGGACTATGGGGTTGCGATTTTTTAAAACGTGGGTTTTGAGTCCGCAGACCTGACGTGGCTTCTCCAAGCTGCAGGGTCCTCATCTGTGGAATGGGGTAATAATAATAACATGTACCTCCAAAGGTTGTTGTGAAAACTTAATGAAATAGTGTGGGTGGAGGGTCCTGCCCCCAGCCTGGCGTATAGTAACTGCTTGGTGTATTTTAACAGCAGTGATGACAACACGATAGCAGAATAAGGGCACTGCCCCGTGGACTGAACCCCAGAGTCCTGCCCTGCTCAGCTCCTCAGAGGTCGGGCAACCGTCACTGGGGAGGTGGTTGGTGTTATATGAGGACACTGTGACACTGTGATTTATAGTAAGAAATATACATTTGGTCTTTGTCCCCATTTTTGGCACAGAGGTCCTAAAACCTCTGGAATTTCCTAAGTGCTGAGAACCAAAAGGTGTCTTTTGTTCGATTAATGAGGCGACTTTTCGGAAAGCACCGAAGGATGGGGCTGGTTGCCAGGGGAACCAACCAAGTGATGGGAGGGTCGGAACTTTCAGTCCCACCCCTGACATTTGGGGAAGGGAGAGGGATGGAGGTTGATGAATTACCAGCCACCAGTTATTTAATCAATCATGTCTATGCAATGAAGCGACCAGTCTTTTTAGCAGGCAGGATGGCGTGACTCCAAGTGGAATTATCCAGAGACAAAACTGAGACTAACTACTATATGTATATACATGTTAACACTGTTTTAAAGTACACAGTGTTGTATTTACATTATTTCGAAGTACGTGCATATGTGTTCTCACAAGCAGAAGCCAAGTAGTCATCCCATGGAAGCTACAAATCTGAGAGAGGTTAGGAGACGCGGACATTATTACCCAGGAGAGGAGACTTTCCAAGGCTTGCTTGGAAAGAGCAAGGTTATCCAAGGACACCTGGAAACAGAATGGGGCTAAAGCAGTTAGCGATTAGCAAGGCCGGAGAGTAAGTGGAGGGCCAGAGGTACTTGGAAGACAGAAAAAGAACAGAAAGAAAGCCAGAGATTTTTGGAAAATGGGTACTATTTCCAACTAGTGGTCATTATTTTCCCCTTTCTGGAGGTTCTTCACTCAATAAAGTTAGGCCTGTATTGATTCTCTTATGTTTTGTGACAACCGTAGAGACAGTTTTATGTTCTGCTAAGAAGTAAATAGATTAGGATACAAACGAACCCAGGCTGTGAACTGTCCGGCTTCCATTTTTACCATCTTTTGATCAGGAAGAATTACATTTGCATTTTCCCACTCCCTGTTACCTTTAGTGCTAAAAATTCTCCTCGTTCATTTACACTCTCTCAAGTCAGCCGGTTTTCATTTTGAATTTATTTCCATTTCTTTGCAAACTCTATTTCTATCCATAGTCTATTCATTACCACTGCCATTTTCTCTATTTTTTAAAATATGTGGAGTGATACACTTGGAATAAGGACAAACAATAAAAATAACATTATTATGTTAATATAAGCAGCTGTAGTAACTAATTAACAGACAAGCAACAGGTTTAATAGGTCTTACTTAAACAGGAAATGGATTGTTTTTGTCAGGACGTTTAAGATTTTTTTCTACAAGTAGAACAACAGAGTGTTGCTTTTCATTTGCCTTATTTATTTCTTTGCTCCCTGCGTCTCTCGATATTTTCATCCTAAAATATGGAATGAACAGTTATATGAGCTAGTATATACTTTATGTTTCAACTTCAGACCTTTAAGATCATTTTACCAGTTCCCAAGAGTTCAGGGACTCTTAGTTACTCAACATACAGGGGCAAAATTAATTGAAATCCCAATCTTTGAACAAATTTTTGTTCAACGGGATGTTGCTGCTTAAAGCAAGTTAGCGCTTGAAGAAAGTCTGCACGCACACCTGAAGGAGAAACCTCGCCTGAGGAAGAGAGAAGTTATTTGCAAGATATTTTGAGTGGTTGGTGTTTGGAATCCCTTCCTTGATTGCCGGCTAGGCACCCCATCTGTCCCGTGCTTTCTCAGGCCAAGGTCGCGGGGGGCAGCATCCCAGTAGATGCCAAGTGCCAACCTCGCTGCAGCTCCACCCAATGGCCACTCAGAGAAGACTAGGGAAATTTAGAGGGGAACGTGTTTACCTCGGATTCTAGGCTTTGATGATATGATGCTCTCATGCATCAAGGATGCTTTTAGCTACAAACTCCCAACTAAAAGTGGCTTAAAAAAATAAGGTATTGTTGAAGCTGGCCCGGTGGCATGGTGGTAAAGTCAGTGTGCTCCACTCTGGTGGCCTGGGGTTCACCAGTTTGGATCCCACCACAGACCTACATACCGCTCATTGAGCCGTGCTGTGGCGGCATCCCACATACAAAATAGAGGAAGATGGGCACTGATGTTAGCTCAGCAGCAATCTTCCTCAAGCAAAAAGAGGAAGATTGGCAACAGATGTTAGCTCAGGGCCAATCTTCCCCAAGAAAATAAATAATAAAAAAATAAGGAACTGTTATCTCATGTTACAAGCACTTCTGAGGTGGGGTCATTCTGGGGGTGATTTCCATGGCTTCTCAGTGTCAGAATTCTGCATTGGCTTCTCTATAGGTGCTTGCTTTTTCTCTCATGTCCTAAATCGTGGCTCCAAGCATCCATTCTCAGGCAGCATCCAAGAGAAGAGGGTCAGGCCCTCTCCTTCATACCAGCAGTTGCATCGTGTGTCCCTGCCTAAGCCACCACCAGCAGGGGACATGGCCTTACCCTGACAATGCAGACTGACCAATTTCACCGTCCCTAAACGTCACCACCTGAACCTGAACGAAATTCATTTTTTGTTAGTGAAGAAGGAAGGGATGGCCACTGCCTAGGGAGCCAGCAGTGTCTGCCAGTGTAACTCCTGCCCCCTTAGCTCAGTCCCTGCTCTGGCACTAGCTGGGGCACAGGAGGGGAGGCCACCCAGTTTCTGGAAAACAGTGCTTGTGCTGATTAAATTAGGTCGAGTGGTGGTTTGGGGCTTGTTGGGACCAGGTATCACTCCATCGCTGCCTCTGGCCGTCCCTTTTCTCCTGATTCCCGGACGGGCCCAGGAGCCTCCAGCTCACCTGTTGGCTTTTAGCTCACCAGCGCCTCTGTGTGGGGAGTCCCGGTAGCGAGGAGGGTAGGGAGAGGAGCCTCCAAATTATTGCAGATCACTCCATCTCAGGCCCTGGGTGTGACACCACTCACGTGGGACGTTCCCTGGCAGTACTTGCAACCCTTCGGGAACCTAACATTCTGGAAGGCTCCTCTCCTTTCCTACAAAACCAGCCAATCAGTCTGGGAAACCTCTCCTCGGCTGCTAGTGGAAGATGGACTTTCCATCAGAACAGGGCTGACGAAGAGAGATTTTGCCAGTGCTGTCCTGTTGGCATTTGTCGGTTGCTGTGTTCATTTGTGGGTTTGCACGCTGCCCTGCCAGCTCTGCACGCGGTCCCCACCTCCTGATCCTGGGGGTGGCCTTAGAGAGCAGCTCGGCTGCAGGCTCTGAGGATGAGGCTGCGCCGTGTACAAGGAGTGAGCAGGTAAGAGCTGCAGCTCCTGGAGCCCCCACGTCTAGAAGGTCACCTGAGGCCAGCAGGGTTTAGAAGCAAGTTTGCAAATTACCCGCTGAAGCTGCAGGCTGCTATTTGAGTCCATCTCCCTCCGCCCTCTGGTTTGGAGAGCAGCCGTTGTGACCCGCTTTCTGCGGTCTCTCCCCTTCCTGGGCTTCCTGCTCTGTGCCCGTGCAGGTCACCCCCGTGACCTGACTGATGTGTGCTGAAACTAGTTTTTTAATAAATCTGCTTTGGGTTTGAGAGGACCTTTTTCTATTTTAAGTTGCACGGTCCTAGCAGGGAACTAGGTGCTGTGGATATAAATTACAGCTTTTTGAGTTGCTTCGGCCAAATGGAGAGCTCTGGGCCCCTCGGAGCCACAGGCTTCGTCACCATGTCACTAGCCCAGGCGAGCCTCACCCTCTGGCGGTGTTTCAGTGGGTGGTAAGAGCGGCTTTCCTGCTTGTTTCACACTCACAGAATTGAATTGCAGTCTGAATTGCCTACTGTACAGTATTTTCTAAACAGAGACGCATGTATCAACTACTTTATTTCTGTAAAAATATTCATGTTAGTAATTCTATCTTGTTATCAGATGTATTTTTAGAGAGAATGTAGTCCATCTTGTAATTTATTTAATTTAGAGACATATGAATTCAATAGTAGTTTTAACTTGGCTTTGGTAATAAATTCAAGAAATAAATTCCCACATTTTGTTCATCTTAGCCCTGCAGATCACTCATGTTTATCACATGATAATCAATTTTTTTGTGTTCAACTTTATTAGTACATTGAGTTTTGCGTAAATTAGGTAACAACACATTGTCGCTATGATGAACATTATACATGTGTGTGTATACACATTCATACTTGCTGTACTAGTTTCTGAAGAAATAGGACCAACATTTTAGCTAGAAAATTTAACTGAAGATTATTCAGAAATAATTATCTTTAAAGGCTTAAAGAGATTTTATTCAAATTAGTGTTTTTCTTTCTCAGAAATCTTGCTTGACTATAATAATTGAATTACCTTGATCACTGCATTTTTTTACTTAAAAAATTAAGACACAGCAGTTATTAGGTTAATCTGCTAAAAATCAAATTTTAGAATTTAATGAGACTAAATCTGGGTTCTCTGGGAAGCTGTTTGTTAAAGCATGGAAATTATTCCGTAAACATCACCCTTGTGGCTTGAGAATGAATCGCAGTTTCCATCCAGATAATTTGTTCATGAAGAATTAGGCACTAGGAAAAGTTACTCTGTGTGTATTATTAAAAAGAAAGCAAGCACAGTTCTTGTTGTGTTGTTTTCGGTGGGCTGACTCAGCGTGTGTGTTGTTCTTCTCCTGTGTTCCAGAAGGGCATCCATGAGTGGAATTTCAGTGCTGCGTCTGTCAGGGGAGTGAGGTAAGTTTCCTTGGTGCATTTTGTTGACTTAGGAGGCCGTTTTCTAGACTACGAATGTGTCGGACAGGACTTCCAGTCACGGTTTAAAAATGCAGAGAACTTCAAGAACTCTTGTGTTGAGGAAAATGGTCAACCTTCTTCAGTCTCACTGTCTCCATTAAGAAAAGATTTGCAACAGAACTTGGACTGTTAGGTGAACTGACTCTGTGCTTGTCACCTATTAAATATGGTGACCGAGGGGTAAATGGGACTGGTGAAGCCAAATCAAGGTGCAGAGGAAAGTGAGCTGTGTGGGTCCCCTCCAGCTGGTTGAGCTGTTGGTTTATGTTTTAGGATGGTTTCCTGGTCTAGTATACCAGCAGCTAATCTCTCCTTAGATGGATCCAATCACGCATGCCATCCACCAGATTGTGTCCTGTAGCTAGTATTAATGGATGAGATTATAGGGAATTCATTTTTTAAAACCTTTTCCCAAGGTCGCCGTTAATGGAGTGTTCTTGAGATTATAGTGGCTGACTGCTATTGGGTTCAGCTCTGATGTCTTCGTCATAATGCCAGTGGCTCAGGAAATGCCATTTCCTGGGATTGAGAAGAGAGATTTTTTTCAGAATCAAGAGTCAGTGGTTGTGTTTAAATACTTGTTCTATAGAAGCTCATGCTAAACCAACTCTTGGAAATTTCAAACCAACTCAGTCGTGTTTACTACTCTTTATCCCCACATAAGAGAAATGAGAACAAACAGATTTCTGCAGGCCAGTTCTGCAGTCCCCTGTTGCTTTTGGCTTAATAGTAATTGGTTTCATTGGAGCACGAAGTGGTGGAACGTCTGAGTCACTGATAATTGGAGTTTGCCTGTAAAACCACCTGTTACCTCATGAACGATATGAACAGAAATAAGCAAGACTGTGGGCTGACTCATTATGTACCTTTCCGAGCCATGCCTTCTCAGGCGAAGTTTTACTCCCTTAATATTTAATTTTTAAAACCAGTCATTAGCAACGCCCTTGTTCATTCCTGCATTTTTAAGCAATTTAGGAAAATCTGGTAAACATAAATTTCACTTTATCATATCTGTATCCAATGAATTAATTTTCTTTAATTAGGAAAGGGTCATCACGTAACCTTTGTTGTGATTTGTGACGTATGCACAGGATGCTTACCCCGACTACTGCCGGTTTATATGTTGGGAAACTTGAGTTCCAGTGTTTGCCTTCCAAGAGAGACAACTCTTCCTGGCTTCCTCCTCTATAAAAGATGACAAACCATCAGAGAAAACCCAACCCAGTCAGCAGTCTTGCACCTCTTCAAAACTTGCTCAGCCCAGTCAACATTTATTGAGCTCCAGCTGTGTGCCCAATATTGAGTTGTGTTCTGCTGAGAACACAAAAATGACTAAGACATGACCTCGACTCTCAGAGAGCTCCCAGCTCAGCTGGGGACAGACATGTAACAACTGATGACAATAGTGTGAGATGAGCAATGACAGAAGTGTGTACACAGAACAGAGGTGCAAGAGGAAGTCTTTCTGTTAAAGGTAGAAGAAGGGAGAGGAGTCAGGGCTGAAGCTGGGCCTTAAATGATGAATAGATTTTCTTTATAAAGTCAAAAATGGTGTGCATTTCAAATTGAAGGAACAGCAGATGCAAAGGCGTAAAATAGGGATTCACAAACTACAGCTCACAGCTCAAATATGGCCCACTGCATGTTCTTGTAAATAAAGTTTTATTGAGACTCAGCCATGTCCATTCATTTGTGTGTTGTCTAAGGCTCCTCCAATGACAACACTGAGTAGTTTGGCCTGCAAAGCTTGAAATATTTACTCTCTGGCCCATTACAGAAAATATTTACCAACCCTTCGCATAAAACAGCGTGACCTGATTGTTAAACTCAAAATTGTTTCAATTGCTGTAAAGTAAACCACTTGCCGAGTTCAAACCAGGTGCTGGTCCATGTTTCTTCGCTCCCCTGAAATCTCAGAACTCATGAGGTTCTTTCACTGCCCTCGCACGTTGCCTTCCTGGCTTTGGAAGCATTTCAGACTGTTGTTCTGCAGATCCCATGGAACCCGAACCACCAAGGTCAGCGAGCCAGTCCATGTGTATGGGTCTCCACCCAGCGCGTAGTTCAGTGCCGTAGTGGGGAGGGCATCTTCCCCGTGCTGGGTTGGAGGGACCTGTGGGTTGGTGCTTACCCCACCCCAGAGCAGCCCCATCTGCAGGTGTGAGCCGGAGACAGCTCTCAGAAGATTAAATAATTTTAGTATTGTGGTTTCAGGAATATCACTTTTTAAAGTGCTATTTATAACTTTTTGCTGTAAGTAATGTTGATATCATAATTGAGATTGGATATAAATAAAAAGTATTTATTTTTCATTACAGATCCGTAGAAGTTTTGGCATTTGCCTGAATAATTCTTTTTTGTTTGTTTGTTCCAGTATTTCTAAATTTGAAGAGCGATGCTGTTTTCTTTATGTGCTTCATAATTCTGACGATTTCCAAATCTATTTCTGTACAGAACTTCACTGTAAAAAGTACGTATTAGTCCCTGTTTATGTGTGAAAAAGACTGTTCTTACTGATGATTATTTTTAATTGATGAATGAACGTGAGGCTCCTGTAAAGAATTCTGGGCTATGTGGTTATATGAATATTTCATTTGGGCTAATGTTTTATAATTATGTGGTATGCTTGACAAAGAATTTGGGAAGTTCTCTTTAATAAATCAAGCTTTTTCTTAGTCATAATTTATTTTTCCACAGACAAAACCTTAACCAAGACTTACCAGTTAATTGCCAACTATTATGTCTTATTTTTAAAGTGCTCACTTATTATAATACTTGATTACCCAAATTTTTATTCTTCTATTGAATAATCTTACCATTTTCTACAATTAGGCTCTTTACTCTGCTTCATATTAGAATCCACTGGTGAGCTTTAAAAAATGCCTGGGTCCCACCCCAGACTAATTCTGTTGGATTTTCTGGGGGGTACAGACTGAGTTAGGAGCCAGTGATCTGATCTACACCGATAAAAGATAATCTAAAATCTGGGAACTACTTTGTGTGTTTGTGTTAACCTCCCTGGATGTATTTCTCTGGGGCTGACAATTAAGTACTTCCTCTTCTCTTAGAACACAGTGACTGACTGTGGGGACCTGGAGAAGAGAGTGACAATTTGGAAACCAAAGTGTGTGAAAGCCAGCTTGGACTTAAAATTTTGCTGGGGATTGTTCTTATTCAAATAGTCACTGTTTAACCCCATTATGAGTGATTGATATGTCAACTAAAGTGTACAGTCAGTTATTTTTATCTTGGTAGAAAAAAAATGTTTGTTTAATTGACAATTCGTGACTAGAGTTTTATCTTCGTTATTGTAAAATATATGGTAAAAAGACTTGGAAGTAAGGGAGAGCTCCTAGCACATACGTGGTCTGCGTTTCTCCTTACAACTTAATTCTCAAGGCCATTGATTTGTCTCTGTGATAATTATAGCTGAGATTTATGGAGTGCTTACCCAAGACCCAATATGTATTTTATTCTTCAAATAAACTCCATACAATATCTTTGTTGAAAAGAGGAAAAAAAGGTAGAGTTTTGGAGAGTTTAACTAGCCCCTAACCATGTATAGCCAGCAAGCATAAAATCTGGGGTCTGAACCAGGCATAGTTGACCTAGAATCCAAGCTCCTAAACTTTACTCTGTGCTCGCAGCCCACTGCGAGTGTTCTAGTCTGCTTAGAGGTGTTCACATTGAAAACCTTTGTGTGAGGAGCTGATGGAAGCCTTTACTTATGCCAGTTCTTAAAGTCTGTCTTCAAAGCCAGGACTTGTTTAGGTCTTTCACTTTCTTCCTTCTCTTGGTTGAACTTGCTTTTGTCTCTAACTCATCACGATTTTCAGTCTTCATCAGAGCATAGTTATTCTGATCAGGTTGGAAATTTTTTTTCTTGTCTTTGACCTCCAAGAAATGTGTAGAGAGAAAGGAAGAGTGAGGAAGTAGGCACCACATACGAGCTCCATAGCTAGGCTTCAGACTCCCAAACAGACTCGTCTGTTTGTTCAATGTCATATTCCCAAAGGCCAGGACAGTTTTTCGTTCTAGTAGACAATCGATGAGTAATTGTTGGATGGATGGGTGGGTGGTTACATGGATGGGTGGATGGATGGGTGGGTGGATAGAAAAAGGTACAGAGATAGAAGAAAGGGTCTGAGTCATGGTAGGTTGTCCACCGTAACCTGCTCTTGCCTTGAGCTGGCAGTGCACAGCATGACCTGCCTGTGCAGTTGTCAGCCCCTGTTCATGGCACCTGCCTCACTTTATGTCTGGAACCGTGATCATCCCCTCGGAATAGATACACACAGCTAGTGTTGCAGGGGCAAGTCCATTTCTTGTAGTAATTATCTTTCTTGGCTCTGCATTGGTCTTCCGAAAAAAACTTAACAAGGAGAGTTCCTGAAGAAAACGTTTCACCAAGAGAGAGGTGGCTTCTGTCACAAACATATAAGCCAGCTGCTCCTCATTCACGTCAGTATTTTTCAGACTGAATTTATGGGACCCGCGTGTGTAATGTTGAGATGCTCGGGCAGAAGATTGAATGGCTGAGATGAAAGGTAGTAGTGGCCGACACTGTATCGAACAGTCACCCTAGAATTTAGACACTATTTCAGAAGAAAGGTGGTTTTGTTGTGTCCCATTTTAAATAGTATTAACAGCAGCAAAACAGAAATAGCTGATAGTTAATGAGTGCAGTGTGCTAATCACTTTGCAAGCATTGCCTCAGCCGTCTTCATGACAACCTGGGAGCGAGGGGAGTATGTTCCCCATTTTACAGTTGAGTGAGGCTCAGAGCAGTGGAGGAGCTCGCCCCACATCACGCAAATGCTGACATCCTCGGTCGGGTGTCCAAGTCCACATCCTGCACGTTTCTATGGCTTTGTCAGCCGCACTCTTCTAACTCTGTAATATATTATGGACATTTCTGGAAAATCTTACCAACCTGTGTTTTCTTTTTTGCAAAATCACATTTTTGCTCTGATACTCATGTTTGTTTATTGCCCGGCTCTCAGCTCCTGTTTTTGCTCCGAAGTCACTTTGGAACGTCCTTGCTTGTATCTAATGTCGTGTGTATCATGAGTGACCACATGCCAGCTCTCGTCGCAGGTTTTTTGAGATGGTGAACACCATTACCGAAGAGAAGGGCAGGAACACGGAGGAAGGAGACTGTGAGGCTGACTCCCTGGAGGTAACGGCTGACGTTTCTGTGTTTGTTGTACGAAGTTTCTCTGTGGGTGATTTTTTTTAAGTGAACCTTTCCGAGGGAGGGGTGTGTGTGGCGTGCGAGTGGAGGTGAGGGGCTGGCGCTCTCAGGGTCCGTAAGCTTTCCCTTAAATAGTAAAGCATCTTTAGAATTCCTTTGGTAAAAAAGGGTTGAAAAGTCAACCTTGGAGATCCCTCACTCAGGACGCCTGAGTTTAAGTATTTTCCCCATCTGAGAGTGACTGTGCTTTATTCTTGAGAGTGTGGATCACTCTCAATGCTTGGGCCCCAGCGCCCCTTGCACGTTTTTTTATTCTCCTCTGAGATACGTGCAATCTAGACAAGCAACAATCAGGGAAAATCCTGAATGATGGGACCATTTGTGGTCCTCATTCTGTGCTACACGGAGCACATGAAACAATGGAGGATTAATGGAAGAAAGGCAGGTGGGAGCAACAATCCCCCAGATGCCAGTCCTCTCAACCGCAGACCTTTTGCTCGTGCCTCATGGACACGGTACACTGCAGACACCGACCTTCATGTCATGTCCATCTTCTCTGCCGTGTTTGTTGTATGAAGAAGAACCTTCCGCCTCTGCAAGGAAGTGCCAAGTGCTTCAAGAGTGCAGCGTCCAGCACAGGGCGCCTTCAGTGTCTGAAGGATGACGTGCCTGCAGGCATGAGAGCAGCCATGTTCTCTCCAAGCCCTTCCCAGTGTGGGACTTGGGACAGAGTTCTGAGTCCAAGCCATACTGAAAATTACGTTTCTAGTGTTAAAGTGAAGTTGATGAAACCAGAGCACCAGCCTGGCTGGTCCACTTACTGATGAGATCACTTTGCTAATGTTGTCTCATGCACAAGATTTTTATAAAAACGCTGCAATAGAAGGGGAACGAACAGTCCAGGGGAAATTTACACGTAATAGGCACGTGTTAGCTCTGTCTGTAGTTAAGTTCTGTAATTATCTAGCAGCTGTATAGCTTTGATATTCCTAGGTGAGCCGAAGCCTCTTTCATCAAAGTTATAAAAAGATGCAAGACCTAATTTGGAAAAGAATGTTTTCCCCGTGCTTTAGCTTGCTGTCTGTAGGAGAAATAGATGATACTTCTTATTTGTGTATGTTTGATATTTTACAATTTTATATTTTCTTTTTCAAGTGACTATTTTAGGAACTAGCTCTGTTGACTCCTGTGTCAGTGCTTTTTTTGACTATACCTCATCTCTGCTTTTGTTTGGTTTAAAGTTAGAATCGCTTGATACACAGCAACTACCAGAGTAAATGTCAACAAAGACAATGAAAATGGGACAGTTCCATCAGTAACATAAAATTACAAAGTAGTTGGACTGGAAAATCCATGAAGTTCTTCTGCAATGTCATAAATTGCTGGATTCTTTTTTTAAACCAGAGATATCTATCCTTTGTTTCATACCCTTCTTTGAGGAACTGAATCCATCTTACTGAAAATACACGTAGCCTGGCCAGGCTATGGTGGCCGTGTTATACCAGGTTAGTCTTCACAGCTGATTGAATCAACTACTCAGTCCCTGCTCCAGTAAGTACGTTACCCATATGCATACCCATAACATGGCTTTAATTGCCTTAGAGTTTGTGGTGAATCTGGACAGCTGATTTTTCTGAGCCTCGGTCTCCTGTAATGTAAAAGGAGTAGGAAGATCACCTTTCAGAGAGCTGTCGAGAAGATCCAGGATCGAGATCCTCTGATCTGTCTGTGTAGTAACTGGGTGGGCTTTGTGAGATGCCCTTCCTGGTCCAACAGTTTTGCCGCCAGCACTGAGAACGCTCACCATCCAAATAAGGAGGGAGATGCTCGGGTTTCTTCCTAGTCCTGTCCAGAGGGTTTTAGTAGATCCGCTGACCTCATAGAACACAGCTCGTGCAGTGGTGCTCTGATTCATCAGACGTGCTCGCAACTCGCCCTGCTCAAGTTCTGCTACGTTAGCAAACATGCTCACGCTTCTGTCCTTCGCCTTCCCTCAGAATAATTTAGAATCTGTGTCGTAGAATGGCTCCACGGTATTGCCAGTGGACGGTATAGTCCATCCAGTGAATTCAGGCATATTTATTTTAAGTATTTTGGCTTAGTTTGCCGTTACGCCCCAGCTAGTGTTATTGCTTATGTTCTTTTCGTGGGTGTTCTGTTAGCATAACGCTGATGAATGGGCACAGTGATGTTCTGGGCTGTGAAGATGATGAGCTTCTCGGCTCTCCCTCTCACCGAATATCCTTTCGTAGCCAGAGCACCTTATAATAGGAGTTATTAAATAGCCTTAACTTTTATTTTTCATAATTCATAACTCCATTATATCCTTGACTACATTTTTTAGATATTTTCAACATTCTCGATTAAAATTACTTTTTCAGTATTCTAAGTATTTCATTAAAGCAAGTTCTTTAATTTCATTACCACAAACTGAACTCGAACTTCAGCCCATGAACGACATACCAAAAATAATTCCTCCCCTTCTGACTCTTTACAGTGCACAGAAGAATTGCCCTAGAGATTAAGATTCGTATGCAGAATAATTATTTTCTGTTCTTTACATCAATTTGAGATAGAATTAAAATTGTTTCAACATATTTGTCAATTATTCCTGAAGCCTATGTGTACCTTGGCCCAGAACAAAATTAAAATGTTGGCAAAGTTGGAAGCTCTTTAATGTTTTTAACTTCCCTTAGGGTGGTGTCAACATTCAGCAAGTATTAACTATTAATGTGGTTCTGTAAACTATGAATTGGCAGCTAATCCTTAGACTCTGGTGTTTGAGAAACTTCTTATCCAAAGCCCGAGTCAAGATGCGCTTTCCTTTCTGATTTGAATAGTAAGGTTTCTTTGAAGCGGTGTTGTTGTGGGAGGAATTCAGCCTCCTCCAGGTCATGCACAGACTCCTCCTGCAACTCGCCGGACCTGGCTCCCGTGAGAGCCCCGTGCTGCCGTCAGGAGCCGTGGGTTCTGGTTCTGACTTCACCAACAGCTCATTTTGTAACTTTGGGCAAAATTCATACTCCTGCTGGGCATTCTGTAAAAGAGAGTTGAACAAGAAGATCTTTTTTAATTTTTTTTGAGGAAGATTAGCCCTGAGCTAACATCTGCCAATCCTCCTCTTTTTTTTTTCTGAGGAAGACTGGCCCTAAGCCAACATCCATGCCCATCTTCCTCTACTTTATACGTGGGACGCCTACCACAGCATGGCTTTTGCCAAGCGGTGACATGTCCGCACCCGGGATCTGAACCAGCAAACTCCAGGCTGCCGAGAAGCGGAACATGCGAACTTAACTGCTGCGCCACCGGGCCAGCCCCTGAGCAAGAAGATCTTAAATGTCCTTTCCCGGCTCAAATTTTTCATAATTTTCAAGATTAGTACAAACTGTACAGCGTTTTTCAAGTGTAGCTCAAAACCACTTGCAGAGGATGGCTCTGTTTTTAAACAGAAACAGAAACAACAACTTCTGATTCAAGGCCATGTTTTTTGACTCAAGGCTGTATTTTGAAATGGAAGAGTTATGAACCCATATCTTGAAAAATTTAATTGTGTTAATAAACTTATATTGAAGTCGTTGAACAGTAACACTTCTCAGCTGTGGTCCCTATCTTTGCTCTCCCAACATTCTGTATCGTCACTTAGATCAAGGGCATCTCCCCAGGAACCCAAGCCAGACTCCTCCGAGAAACCTCCTCTCCAGCCTGTCTTGGCCCTTGTGCCCCGTCTTCCCTCGAGCCCGTTTATTTCATTCTCTCTGTCACTCCCCCATCTCAGGTCTCTGTCATCTCCATGTGGCCTGATCTGTCTCTGTCGTCATCAGAGGGATCTCTCACACGGATTTAGTCCTGTTACTCCCTAAGTAAAACCCTCTGATGCTCTCTTTGTGGAGGAAGGTTTCTGCACTGTGCACTGTTCCTAACTCTCTGGCTGTAACCTGCCATTTTCTTTCCGCCCTGCAGTCCAGCAACGCCAAACTCCTTTCTGTCTTCCACATGGGCAAGCTTTCCTGCCCTAGGCTTCACATGCAGATGCCCAGCTCCACGTGCTTTTTCTGCTGTCTCCCACTTGGTGACAGCATCCTGACTTTTTGAGATCCACCTCGTATCATTATCCTTTGAATCATTTGTCAGCACCTTTTCTCACTTTGCGCTGCTCTCGGCATTTCCCCCCCTCCTCTGTCCCAGCTCTTCTCGTGGTGTTGTAGTTCGGCAGCCTGCCCCAGACGGTTAACGTCCCAAGGCTGGGCTGTGACTCTGTTTGTCCTTTCATCACGTTGGCTTGCGTGGTGCCAGGCGTGCAAGCAGAGGGTCAGTCAGAAGGCTTGGAAGGTTTGAAGCTGGGGAGTGACAACACCAGAATCGTGTAAACAGTATGTCCACTGCGGGGAGGGAATATGGTTTGGAGGGGCAGAGTACGTGCTGGGAAACTGGCCTGAAGGTTGTTTAATCAGTGTTGAGTCAGTGAAAGACTGAATAGCATAATCAAGCCGTGATGAACCCATTCTCTTTTCATCTCTTTTTTTATTTCTTTGGAAAAGAACATACAAATTACTGAGGTCCTTTGGTGCTCAATAAAAATACATTGTCTTCCTCTTCCCTCCTCTCCCAAACGTGTACATATATTCTCTCTCCCTCCCTCCCTCCCCCTTCGTCTTACATGCGTTTGTACCTCACTGTTTCATCAACATGGGTGTGTGATTGACACAAGCCTGAGGCAGTCACAGCAGCTGGCCCTGTAAAGCTGTCACACACAGTAGTTTCCAGTGTGCATAGAGAGAAAGGTGACCCCCTTTGGGATGGAGTGGGGACAAGCAAGGTAAAAGGAAGGTTTTCCTTAGACTCAGACCTCTGCAGGATGATGAAATTCCTCCCCATTTCCTTTTCTGCTGATTTACCTTGCAAACATTCACAAACAGTGAATTATGGTTAGAATTCCTTTAAATTGCTTTGGAGTCACCAAGTAGCACTCTAGTGGTTTTTCTTTAACATCCTCTTTCTGTTTTCGTACAGATCTGAAGCTGAACAGCCACATTACCGCACTGTCTGGGAACATCATCACTTACAGTGTTGTATGAGAGGAGAATCAACTTGTTACTCATTCCTTCATTCTGTTGGGAGGAGAAACAACTTTCTCCTCTACCGACTTAGATTCAGTGATTGGGGGCCTGCGAATTAACTGACAAAAGACCAATTAACAGGAGAAAAGATAAAGCTTATTCCTGTATGTGGGGGCATACAAAGAAGCGGCTCCTGAACAGCCAGAATTAAGAGTTTATTTATTCTCATAAAAAAGTCCTTAATTGAACGTCAAGGGGAAGCACATGGCAGAAAACTCGTGGGAAGGTACACAAAGTTTGACAAGGTTTTGTTGATGTAATTTCTCGTCCGGGTCCGAGAGGTCCTAACCTCCCAGTGAGGGGTTATGGCAGCTGTGTTTTCAAGAAGGGTTGCTGAAGTCAGCAAAAGGAGTTCAGATAAGGGTTTTCTGCAGCTGCCATTTATCAGATGCCTTCAGCTTAAAATAATCTTCATACCACATTGGTGGTTCTAAGTTGATCCCGTCACTCACCCACCCGTCACTCACCCAGTTTTTATTGGACACCTGCTCTGTGGCTGGCACTGTTCTAGGTGCAGAGAACAAAATGGAGAAAAGTCCCCACCGCCACTGAGCTTACATTCCAGTGAGAGACCCATGGGAAACAACATGATACGTAAAATTCAGAGTGTGTTTGATGATGATCCGTGTTAGGATGTAGGCGGTGAAGGGTGTGACGGGCGTGCAGTCTTAGACAAGGACCCGGGGGGCCACTGGGCAGGTGATGTTTGAGTAAAGATCTAGGGGAGGAGAGATGATCAAACTAGATGTGTACCTACAGCGTTTTTACCGTTCTATTCATGCTGCTGTAGTTACGGATGTTTGTAGCATTTACGTATTGAGAGGGCGACACAGACTGGAAGTTAACAGAGCTGCCATTTGGTCTCTGAGGTGGCTCCTCTCCTGAGGACCCAAGGGACGTGTGAGGCTTCCTAGAAGGTGGTGGTTTTGCGGGGAGTCCCTTGACGGTGCGAGGACTAGTGGGTCACCGCTGTGTTCTTTGGCCTTGTCTGTGTCGTCTTGCTGCCCTCACTCTCCTCCAGCCCCGTTTAGACTGTTCCAGGCAGGCAACAATGGAGGGATCATTCTAGATGTATTCCCGTCGCTGCTTCAAAATGAAATTGTTCCCTTAGCAACAACCTGGTTTGCTAACTATTGCCATAGAAATAGAATGCAAAATATATAGGCAGTGTAATCTCACTTTTTATTTTTTAAAACGCTCCCCCCCATTTTTCTCCTCCATATTTGTCATTTAAGCCCCTGCCTGCCCTTGGCCCAAGGCCTGCGCTCTGCTCTCCTTTTTCTGGTCGTCACATAGATAATTCTCTGTCCTTGTAGCCATGGTGGTTTCCTCAAACCTGCCTTTTCAATTTGTATCTCTGTATCGTAAGAATAGGAAGAAGAGATTAAAAAGGATCCAAGCAGCTGTCACCCACTGGAATGCTTTCAGTCACGTCGGTCTTATTAAAAGTCCTTTTGATTTTTACTATGACCACTTGGTTCAAAAGAACTCAACTTCTGTACCTAATAAATAACCTTTTAAAAAAAGAGTAGTGTTTTGATGCTTTAGATTCCTGAGGGAAGCTAACACTTGGGCAGCTTCATCAAGGCTTATCTCTTCTTCACTCTGCTACGTGAATATCCCTGTGGCATCCTTTCAACCAAAGATGAGCACGTACTCACTTTAAATGTTTCGTTTTGGCACCTGGTTTTAAAAATTGTTCTCATCAAATTTCCTACAGCCTGATTAATTAATTAAGCAAATAGTCACTGAGCATCTTCTGCCAGCCAGATATCGCTAAGACTGAAGATAGAGCATTGGAGACAACGTCCTGGTTCTCAAGGAGCGAGTGCAGACTGGGACACAGACTGGCCGGGAGGAGGGATAGCGGTCAGTGCGTGGGAGAGTGAGGGCAGATGGCCGGGCAAGCACATCAGCAGAATCTGACCCAGCCTCTGAGGGCCAGGTGGATGGTTCAGGAACGCTTCCTGGGGCATGGTCTTGAAGGAGGGGGCAGAATTACCCGGGTGGAACACGCAGCGTGTGGAAAGGCCCCATGATCTGGGAACCTCCCTGAGACTGTTTGGAGGAGACTGAGGGTCGGACCCTGAGGCACCTATAAGACCCTGAGGGGCAGTGATGCTTGCGAAGGAGTCTGGATTTGATCCCGAACGTAGCGAGGGGCTGATAGAGCAGAGGCCGTGATGCGGACGTGGGAATCTCACTGTGGCACTCTGGACTTTGGAAAGTTTGTCCACTTAATGGAGAGTGAATTGGGGACAGGGCAATAAGAAAGGGGGCAGGGAGGTCAGTGAAGGGTCTGTAGGATTAGTCCAGAAGAAAGGCAGGGAGGTCCTGATCGGGTAAGAGCGGTGAGGGTAAACCTGACAGCGTTTGGCAGTTTGATGTGGGGAGGGAGAGATGAAGTCTGAGCTGGCCGTCTCCCAGATGTCGTCACCGGACGTCGTCTGCCAGGTGTCTGCTCGAGTCGGCAGACGGCTGTTCGGTGGATATTGACAATATGCTGGGACACCTCTGCATCACTGGTTTTTGGAAACAGAACTAACATTCCCCTTAGAAGCTCTCAAAGGACTTCCCTACAGCACTGGTAGTGGGAAGAACATGAAATCTGGAATCTGATGAGCTGGGTTTAAACCACACCTGTGACATATTGTCACTGGAAAAGATGTGTCTGATCATTTGTAAATTGGAGCTAATCATAGACCTTCACTAATATGACACGGGCTTATTATGCCCAACAAACGAGGTGGCTTGTTGACAGTTGGTTTATTTCTTCTAAATTGTAGTGCGTTGTAATGGTGTGAGTGGTGGTCGTACAGGTTCAGTGTAGGTTTCTGTTCTTCTGGACAGGGCACCCTCGCACAGATGAGCTCCTTTGGGGATGGTCCCTGCCCTGCCTCCTGCTGGCCTGGGCCCTGGCTGGTCCAGCATGCATGGCACAGCGTGGTGGAAGTCCAGACCCCAGGAACTGGGTGTGGAGACTTGAGCTCCTTCAGGTGGAATTTTTGGCCTGTGTTTCCTGCCTCTTTGCTGGAGCCCGGTTTCATCTCTTGGTCTGGGAAATTACTAAATGATCCCTGCTCCCTGTCCTCTCACCTGAAAACACACCTGGTCTTCTGCTCTGGACTAGGAGGGTCTCCAGCCTTACGTTAGGCGGCTAGAATAGGAGTTTTCTCTAATGTCGGTTGGGTACAGTGTTGCCACCGGCAAGGGAGACAGCTCCCCTCCAGAGCTTGGCCTCCGTCCTCAGCCGGAGCACACGATCGGGAGGGCAGTGCAGACCCAGTCCTGGCATGGTATTGGGCCTAGTTTTTCCCCAAGAGAATGCAAACGATTGCCTTCTGTCAAGGCTTGGAATCAGGTAAACTGGAGCTGGTGATGGCAGCCCACGTCTTCCTCATCCTCGGCAGCAGTGGTCTCTCGAGACGAGTGTGAACCCCAGAGAGTCTCAGAGTGATCTGATTACCCACCTTTATGGGCAATTTGTTCTTTTTATCTATTTCCTTTCATGATCTTCTCTTTGCCTTTCATTTTTTGTAGTTTCCCTGTATTATATCTCAGTGTGAATTTATTTTTATTTTTCCTATTTAGGGCTTAGTTTCTGAAAGTTATATTTGATTCTGTCTCAAATCTGGCCATTTTAGGGCATCTTATCCTTTTCTCATGTTTTTTGATTTCCTATTTTATATCTTTATGTTAAATGTCCTTACCTTAAAGTTTCAATTTCTTGTATGAAGTTGGGGGCATTGATATTTGTCAAATCAGCTAATACTCACTGGCAGTGAATTCTTTCTTTATGTGTTTTAAAATTTTGGATTGCAAGCTCAGTTTCAGTGGTGCCTTATCAGTGAGAATGCCGCACGGCCAGTAGAGAAGGAGTCTCCCTTTGACGTGTTTTTCTGATTCTGTGAGGCACTCCAGGGATGTCCCAGGGCCGAGACCAATGACGGGTATTATGACAAGTGTAAATTTGAACTCCAGGCAGCGTGAGGATCAGCTGAGAGTGTTCAGAGACTTGTTCTGTCTACCCAGAGCTCAGGCTAAGACGGACAAGCTCCCGTTTCCCAGGGCAGTGGGCTGACTTGTCCAATCTGCCCTTCACCACGGTGTGGTCCTTTGGGGGCCCTGGTTTTCCGTGTTCCAGCTCTTCACCTGGTATAGGCACAGACTTCATTTCCATCCCCTCTTGGGCATTAAGACCAAAGTCCCAGATAAGGGGTTGGCAAACTAGAACCCAAAGGCCAGATCCAGCATGCCACTTCTCTTGGTAAAGAGAATTTTGTTGGAACAATATATGTCCCCTTGCATATATTGACTGGCCATTGACAATGGCAGAGTTGAGTGGCTGACCCGAGATCGTGTGTTGCACAAATCTGAAAATAGTCACTTCTGACCCCTTACAGAAAGGGGTTTGCCAACCCCTGCCCTCGTGCCCACCCCGGGGCACTGGGGCCATCACTTCTTATGATTACCCACCTAGTGTCCCTTTTCCTCTTTGTTCCTATCCCCTGACAGTCTTCTTTACTTTTAAATAAGCCCAGCGAGGCGTTTTACGTGTGTCTGTTTCATTTTTTCTGGGTGTTTTAGCAGAAAGGTTTTCAGGTACCTACTCCACCATATTGCCAAACCAGAAACCCTCCTACTGCCTTTGGATAGTAATTGTTATTCTTTTTATGTTTCCTTGACTTGACCAGTTAACTTGATCACTTAAAATTTTCTTTGTTTTCTAATGCAATTCTTTAAGGCCGTGACCTTTTCCATCTACATACCCCTGTACCCGTGGTGTTCCATTCGCTTTGTCATTCTTTTAAACTATTCTGTAATTTCCATGATCATTTCATTTTAAACCCCTTGATTATTTTAAAGTGCAATAGTCAGTTTTCAAATATATTTTTTGGCTATCTTATTTTTAATATCCTGTGGTGGATGGTCTTTATGATATCAGTTCTTTGGAATTTGTTGAAATTTTTTGAGTTTTAATATGTGACCAGTTATCATGTAGTTTTCATATAGGCATGAAAGGAATTTATATCTGAGTGCAGGGTTCTCTGTGTATATGTTATATCAGACTTGTTAATTGTGCCATTAAAATCTCTATTTTAAATTTGCCTGCTAGATATATTAGATTCTAAAGGAGTTCTGTTAAAACCTGTTGTGGGGCCGGCCTGGTGGCGCAGCAGTTAAGTTTGCACGTTCTACTTCTCGGCAGCCCAGGGTTCGCCGGTTCGGATCCTGGGTGCGGACATGGCACGGCTTGGCAAAAGCCATGCTGTGGTAGGGGTCCCACATATAAAACAGGAAGATGGGCATGGGTGTTAGCTCAGGGCCAGTCTTCCTCAGCAAAAAGAGGAGAATTGGCAGTAGTTAGCTCAGGGCTAATCTTCCTCAAAAAAAAAAAAACAACCTGCTGTGGTTTGTATTTGTCTATTCTTTGTAATTTTGTCAGTTCTGCTTTATGTATTTTAAAATTGTTGTTAGTAGGTATAAAAATCCATGATCATTATCCTCTTTGTGGGTTATCTGTCTATGTTAATGTTAAATTTACTGGCTTATAAATGTTAGAAATCAATTTTTTGAATGGCCACTCAAATCCTCCGTGAGTTCAGTCCAGCTGTGGATGGCTAGTTTTGTACCCAGCAGGACATAGACAACACAGGGAGCTGGCTCTCTGTCTTCTCCTGCTGGTCTGTGGTCTTACGCCAGGTTTCTACAGAGCTGTGGCCTGATCATCTGACAGCCCTGAATCCTGTAATTCGAGTCCGAGGCCAAGCATGTGCCTTTCTGGATGATGCCTCCAGGCCTGAGAAGGTCTGCATGCTGAAAACCGCTTTCATTTTGATCTGGTTTTCCACATCTGACTGACACACTTGACAGCTTGGTGTTTTGGGCTATAGAAACTTCCTTTTTACTCCAAAGATGAAATTTTTCCTTTATTTTTCATTTTTAAAATGCTTTTTGGTCTTGGGGAACTGGGAGTGAAATAAAAATAATTCTTACTTTATCGTCAACTAGTGAGATCTCAATATTTTCTTCTCACCCAAAGCCTTTCAGTGATTTTATTCTCCTGGCAGAGTGTGAAATATTTGACAGCACCAAAAGCTGAAAAACAAGAGAAAGATTAATTAGATGGGATGGATATTGACAGACATCGATGCTCATCAGACTCATCTCCAGAGTCAATGAAAGACAGGACTTGGTGCGATAAACGATCCAAGCGGGCCGGCGGAGAAGCACCTTAGGGTTTAAATACACGGCCCCCACAGTATTCGTAACAGTGTGAAACACCAGCATCGTGTGCTGTGTGCTGAGAGTGTGTGTTGTTTGGTTCTTGAAGTGGCTTCTTAGAACTTACTGTTTTATTTGATAAAATAAGGAAGAATGCCCGTGGAAAAAGTTGATGTCTAAAATGTAGAATGCAACTAATATTTCCATCTTCTCTCCCCGTTTTTCCTTTTGTAGTATGACTACGAATATGATGAAAACGGGGACAGAGTGGTTCTAGGAAAAGGCACTTATGGGATCGTCTATGCAGGCCGAGACCTGAGCAACCAAGTCCGAATCGCTATTAAGGAAATCCCAGAGAGAGATAGCAGGTACTGTAATTGCGGTTAAGAAAAACCTGTTTTCTAAGGTGTTTTGGGTTGTTCTTAGCACTTTAGAAAATATTTGGGTGAGTTCTAATTAGTGAAACTCCGTCTGAAAACTCCGTTGTTCCAGTTCCCTCCCTGTGAGGTTTAGCGGCTGCGTCATCCGTGATTCCAGGACGAGGCTGTGGGGGAGGCACCGCATCTCCGAGATAGGAGGAAGGACGTTAAGGAGGAGAAGAGAGAGTGGCCCTGTGTGTGCTGGGCTCAGCTTGTGTCGAATGATGGTTTATTACATGGATAGATGGGGAGCAAGCACTGTCAGAAATGCTTTGAACCAGAGGTTCTAGTTTCTAGTCCGGAACGTACGGAGGTTGGAAGTCATTCCTCCATCCTAACGACAAGCGGAAAGCTCGGCCAACTGAGAAGGCAAAAGCTCATCTTGCATCCGTTGGAGAAGTGAGGTCAGAGGACAAGCCAATGCCCCCCAGAATTGGAGAGACAGTCATAGGGGGCCCCACGCTTCTTTCCATTTTGCCTCCAGGAGCCCTACCAGGTCCTCACAGTGAACATGGGAGAAAAATCCCCTTTTGCTTCTGGCGGGGGAGAGTAACCATTTTGAAATATGCCAGAGCTCTGTTCTTAACAAGGCCTGCCCTCAAGAGAAACTATTTTTACCAGGGCCTAACCTATTTGAGGTGTTATTGGAGCCTAACTGACCTGGGGTAAGGGAGATGCCCAACTCCAGCCTGCTCTGCCAGCCTGTCCCACCTAAGGGGCGGCAGGGACTGTCAACATTTGTGAAGCTCACAGCCCCGTGGGACAGCTCACCAAGAGACTGACCATTGTAGGACTATAGCGTATGTCCTCTCCCAGAGTCCCTTTTACCTGGTACATCATGTCTGCTTTCAACAAAAATTAAAAAGCATATTAAAAGGCAAAAACACAGTTTGAAGAGAGAGCAAGCATCAGAATCAGACTTAGACATGGCAGGGATGTTGGAATTAGGAGACCAGGAATTTAAAACAACTGTGATTGATATGCTAAGGGCCCTAATGGATAAAGCAGACAGTGTGCAAGAACAGATGGCAGTGTAAGCAGAGAGACGGGGATCCTAAGAGAGAACTGAAAGGGAATGCCAGAGATCAAAACACTGTAACAGAGATGAAGAACACCTTTGATGGGCTGGGCACAGCTCAGCCTCTGAGCTTGAGGATATGTCAGTAGAAACTTCCAAAACTGGAAAGCAAGGAGAAGAAAAGAGACAGAAGAAAACAGAACAGAATATCCAAGGATGGTGGGACAGCTACAGGTGTAACATGCCTGTGGAAAAACCAGAAGGAAAAGAAAGAGGAAAGAGCAGAAGAAATATTTGAAAAAATGGTATGAACCACACAAAGTGGGGCTTTGTGAAAAATGGCAGGGTTATCAGGAACAAGGACATCATTCAGGGCGTGGAACAGCTCTGGTAACGGGATTGTCTGTTGCTCCCTGCTCTAGGGCTCTGTCCTCTAACTGGGAATTCTCTCTTCTTTCAGTCTCGTGATTCCTGCTGCCTCACGGCTTCTCTTACACCTTCTCTCTGTAAAATAGTGCTCTTTCAGTCAACTGTGTACATTTTCTATGTCGTGTATTTAAACTCTGAAAGGGAGGGAATTGGACTGAGTCCGTCATTGCTATAGTCCTTATTTGGCCAAAGTTTAATGCCAGGCTACATCATGGACGTATTTTGGCTGCCTTCAAGTCTGCTTCCTTTGGCCATGGTGGTAGGGCCAATGACCTGCTTTCTTCAGAAAGGACACTCCCCTGAGCTCCCAGGGTCATCTGTCTACCCACCCTCTCCAATGTAAGTCTAAAAGGCATCTCAAGGTTAACATGGCCAAAACTGAACCATGGAGTTTTACCGCCAAATATACGCACCTCACGTATTCCTTGTCTCAGTTAAGGTGACCCCATCCATCCATCCATCCATCCATCCATCCATCCATCTGTTCAGGCTAAAACCAGGATCCATTTGGATTCCCCTCTCTCTCTCACGCCACATCTACTCCATCAGTAAGTCATACTGCTGTCTCAGCCCCCGCCATATATTCTGAATCTTTCTCATCACTACAGCTCCAGCTCCGGCCTAAGCCTTCAGGTCTCTCACTCGGACCCCTTGCTGTACCCACCTTGTGAGTAGTCCCTGCTTTCACTGTTTCCTCCACCCCTACTCCATCCTTCCTCAGAGAAGCCACAGAGATCTTTCCGAAGTTGAAATCACATCATGTCACTGCAGCTTAAAATCCTTCAATGGATTCTTATTGTAACCAACATAAAACCCAGGACCCTTAGCTCAGACCACCAGGCCACAGACATCCTCCTCCTTCTGTGGCCTCACCTCCTCCATGGCAGCCACACCGGCCTCTCTCTGCCCATCAGGCACGCCGAGGCTCATTCCCCAGAACCCAGCAGGATTGCCTCATTTTCAGCGTTTAGTTCTTAATTCAAATTTCAAGCCCTCGGAGAACCTTCTGTGACCACCCCAGGAAAGGACACCCCCTCCCCTGCAATCAGTGTCCCGGGTCCCAGCTCTCCTCCTGCCTCTCCATCCTTCGTGTGAGCCTTTCACAGGTGGCCGCTCTGCCTCCAGCCTCCGTATCTGCACTCCAGGCAGGAGGAGGAAAAAGGGAAACAGACTTTCCCAGAAGTGTCCGGCATCCTTTCACCTGTTTGATTGGCCAAAAGTGTCCATCCCAGCCAGAGGGAACCTAGGCACTCCATGGCTTTTTAGCCAGCTGTCTGTTTCTCCCAAAAAGTCATAGAAAGGCAAGAACAGATGTGAGGTAGGTGAACAGCGTTGCTGTGTGCCACGTGCATGGCGTCAATTTGGGTCTTCCGTGGTGGTGGTGCAGAGTTGCCTCTTGGTTATTTCATGAGACAGATTATGAATTCTTACAAAACAGAGGGATGATTCCTTAAATACCTAGAGTAATATATATATAAATTTATCATACTAACATTTTCATTAAATGTTCCTGTGGGTTCTTAAGTAATAAGTCAGAGAGTGGATTTTAAACAATGTCAATTTAAGGGGTTGTCGCTATGGAATTGCCGCAGCAAACTCCCTGGTCTTTAGCACCCTCCCCCCCCCCCCCCCCCCCCACCAGAAGCATTTGAATAGGGACTTGGAAGAAAGCCACTTTTAAGATCACCTTTGTAGCCTTAGTTTATTGGACGGCCCTTGAGCACACACAGAGCACACTGAGGCCAGCAGAGGTGCAGTTCTGTGACGAGGCAGTCGGCATGGTGTGGGTAGCTTGAGAACAGTTGTGTGACAAGCCCTTTTCTTTAACAGCTGGTGCAGGGCATCTTCTTGTTGCCTGTACAGGAAGAGTGCAGTGAAGCCCACTGTGTTATTGCAAGATACAACACACAAAGGCATGTGCACCTGTGTGCCCCAGAGAAGTTTCAACGTTGCACTTAAAAAGGAAGCGGTTAGGAAGGGTAATTGCTAAGGTTGGATGGGGTGTGAATAAGGCATGAGGCACATACACTAAGCGTTCCATCTGTAACGAAGGGTCCTAGCAATGAAACAGCTCCCTGTGTGTTTCCTTCACATTCTAAAAGCATCTTGTTAGAGACTCAGAGTAGTTTTGAGAGAGAGGTGGCGGATTTCAAGTGCACTCTCATGAGCTCTCCCACCGAGGGGTTAATCTCGGTTGACTTCTTCCTCTAACACGCTACCCACCCTGAACTATTTATTTAGACCAATTACTCTCCACCCAGCTGTATGTTAGAGCAGCGGGGAACTGTTAACAATATTGATGCTCAAGCCCTACCCTCAGAATTCCGGGGTGGGCGTGGGTGTTGGTTATTTGATGTCCAGCCGGGGTTGGGACACCGGTTTAGGTGGTTGTCATGGGAGTTTGACTCCCAGGCGCTCTGGGGACGCATGTGGAGTAATAATTCTTCAAAGCTAAATATACACAAGTGTCTCTGATTATCTGTGCCGTTCCTTCTTTCCGTTGTCACAGCTAATTGAGAAGAAATAAGATATTTTTGCAATTCCCATAAGTGAACATAGCTTATTGACCTGAACGAATTATAGTTTCATGTTTATACCGTGCTTGGGGCTTACGCTGTGACTTACACTTAGGGAGAATTGCTGGGTGTTACTAATCATTTCCGTGTTGGAGAACAGGTCTTACTCATACCCGGGATGGATTCTGACTGTTACTGTCACTTTTGAGTTGACCTTTGGTGATATGATTGGGGAAACTGTATTATTTGCTTCTCCAGGATCTTACGTTTAAACATTCACGACTGATTTCCCATAGAGGGTTGGGTGGGAGCCCTTTGGTTCATCATAAACTGAGTTAGCTGCTTGCTTCAGATTATTTAGTCATCTTGATCTCCTGAATCTTTAGAATAAGCCCAATATTTGCCACTAGTTTATCTCCTGCGTGTCAAAAGCAAGCTTATTAACTGGTGTTAAATGAAATGTTTTAAATCCCATAGAAGAAGTAACTTGCAAATATCTTCATAGTTGAGAGTCGTTACCTGGTATCTTTTTGCTAACACAATATGCTCGTATTTCTCGTGTTACTTTGTTCAGGCAGTTATCAAAATGGTGGTGGTGTCTAACTGGTGTCCTGTTAAGGAGTTCGGTTTTTAGCTGCCTTTATAGTTCCTAGAACAGTTCTAAAGAAAAAGGAAATGAGTAAAAGATCTAAAATACGAGTCAGTTTTTTTTGAGTAGCTGAGACAGCTTTCTGAATAATATTTCACAGATTATAAAAGTTTATTTAAAACTTTTGTGGAGTTTTGTGACCTGCTAATTGCTTTAGTGTTATAGCTTATCCTGAAAAGCTTCATGAAAATAGTATTATGCAATACTAACCAATTCTAGTATTCGTTATTGGCATTCAAAAGCATCCATTCTGTTTATATGCATTTGCCACAATAAGATCCAAGCATTTCCTGCACGTTGGGCTCTACGTTTACTGTGTCTTAGTAGCTCATGCCTTTCACACCTGCAGCCTTCGTGTACAACAGAAAAAACAATTAGGGAATAGCTTTGAGTCTCTGTTTATCATTGCTGACACCCTACCATAGTTAGCTATACAACAATTATATTAATAGAAAATGTAGTGATATATATAATTTAATATTAAAATTGATATCCAGGATTTTTAAGAGTCCATGAGCCTTATAGTACTTCAAATAATCATCAAAAGTGTCATTCTGTCTTCTCCAGAAATGCAGATTACTTTCATTTTATAATTTCATAAAGCAACATACACCAAGTACGTGATTTTGAAGTCTGTTTTAAAACTGGTCTCTCGGTGTGAAGTCTTGGTTAGGAATGGGTAAAAATATAAGAGAATTCATGGACACCGTAAGGTGAGGATTTTGAGGCAAATGGCTCCAGGAGACTTGAGATATAAATGGTTTGTGTTTTCCATTGAAGAGCTGATTTCAATGGAAATGACCTTTCAGTAAGTTCTGGAATGAACATTAAAGTTATTTACAGTTTTCATCTTCCTGGGCAAGAGTCTCCTGGAATAGTAAAGTTACATCATGAGGCCAATGGAAGAGGAAGTCTTGTTGATGTGGACAGTGAGCTGGGTGGCTGATTTTGGTTTTCCTGGGCTCGGATCTTCGCTCTGTCACTTACTAGCTTTGAGATCTTGGGCAGGTTAGGCGTCCTCTCTGGGAATCAACTTCCTCATCTGTAAAATGGGCATCTTAATCGTACCTGCTCACGGGGTTATGAGAACTGAGTTAATATATTCGAAAGGCTGAGAGCAGTGCCTGACACATGTCCCCTCCCGCCCCACAAGGGCTCCAACTTCACGGAATTTATGTTATGAGAAATAAACGTCTTAGACAGGTCATATGTGATTTTATCTATGGACCTATTTTTAACTGCCGTTTTCTATTTGTGTTGCCTAAATTTCTGCACTGACGTCTGGCCGCGTAATCAGCTCATGCCGTCTGTGTGCCTTTCAGGTACTCCCAGCCCCTGCATGAAGAAATAGCGTTGCATAAGCATCTGAAGCACAAAAATATCGTCCAGTATCTGGGCTCTTTCAGTGAGAACGGTTTCATTAAAATCTTCATGGAGCAGGTCCCAGGAGGTAAGAGATGTTCTTCTTTCCTTAAAAAGCATAAGTTACTGGGGCCTTGAAGAGGAGTAAAATTGAGCGGGATTTCCTAGTTTACAGCTTTTAATTTGTCTAAGTTAAAAGAGAAACTAGACATGTGACCTCACCTTGGGGTTTGTTAGGAGACGATAAATAAACATTGGAACCGTTTTACCGTTAGTCCTGGTGACTTGGGATAAGGTTAGCGACTGCGCGGGCTTTCACCCCCGCTGTTTGATGAGGAGCGTCTTCAGAGCAGGGACACTGTCCTGGTCGTATCTGAGCCAAGCGTCTGGTACAGTTCCTGGGCGACGAGAACAACCAGTCAACGTTAGCTTAAGTTAATGTTGCGTAATGTGCTCTAAAGAACTCATTTGGATGAGATTTTATCCATTTCCTCTCTCAACTTTACAGGAAGTCTTTCTGCTCTCCTTCGTTCCAAGTGGGGCCCATTGAAAGACAATGAGCAAACAATTGGCTTTTATACAAAGCAAATACTCGAAGGATTAAAATACCTCCATGACAATCAGATAGTTCACCGGGATATAAAGGTAGGATGCACTAGGATTCGTTTTCGAAGGTTCCTTGGTGGGTAATTGTTCTATTTGTAAAAGCCTTATTGTGTTATGGGTATTAATTTAGAGTGGTGAATAAATCAATCTTAGAAATAGGAGAAATATAAGATATCACTCTGCCTTGAATCAGTTATTGATGTTTATGTTTTGTCTCTTCTACTCAAGGAAAAAACTCCTTAATCATGTTCAGCCAACAAAAATTAGGCTTCCGCTCCGTGCCTGGCCCTTTTTACATGCTCTGGGGGCTGGTGGCGCAAAAGAACGCAGTGGGACAGGGCGTGTCCCTCCTGCTGAAGAGCTGACAGGAGGGTTCATCTTGGTGTCCTTGCCATAGAAGCCACTCAGTCAATATGTATTGGATCAATGGATGAATGGTTAGAAGGAAAAAAAAACCCCTCTGGTCACAAGTATCGTATACTCATGGGTTAAACTAAAATTATATAATTTATTAAGTTCTCTTTTAAAAAGAAAATTCAGAATGAATGGATTTTTGACAAAGTCTGGACTATTGAAAGTAAGTTAATATTACTACCCTAAAACCAACCCAAATGCCCATGTATTTGTGCTGTCCCTAAATGTTCCAGGAAAAGAAACAAAACAAGTTAGGAAAGAAAGTAAAGTGACTGGGAAGTTACGAAGGTCAGAGTTGAGCGTGTCATACACGGTTTGCACACAGCAAGCCCCTGCTCCTTGTGACCTCTAAGCAGGAACGTGATTGACCTGTGACCTGAGCAGCAGATCGTGAGCTGATAACATGGAAACAAAAATGGTGTCCAGAAATTAACTATTAATGATGTGTACAGAATTATTAGTGTCCCCATCTACCCTAAGGAGGCTTTTTCTTCTTGGACTTTCGAGCCAGCCACAACAATATTGGAAGAGAGGTGCCATTTTTGACCAGAGTCCTCTGTTCTCTAGGGTGACAATGTGTTGATTAATACGTACAGCGGTGTTCTCAAGATCTCCGACTTCGGGACATCAAAGAGGCTCGCTGGCATCAACCCATGCACTGAAACCTTTACTGGTATGTTTTTGCGATGATGATAGAGATCTTATGTAATTAAAGAAATAATTGCTGCGTTTGAGCTGAACGTGAGAGATCAGTGTGGTCCGCGTTCTCACGACATCGATGCTGGTATCATTTAAGCTCGCTGAAGAGGTGCAGAATCTGATGTGGCCCTTTTCTCATCCTGTGTTTATGGGACTTGCTCAGTCTCCTGCCTGATGCTACTGAAGGTTTTCTTTAAACTCTCAATTTGTTATTTGTTTTTCTTTTCATGTTGTTCCTTCTCTCCTGGTTGGCCCACGGCCACTATAACCCTGACGAGATGTTTTGTTTTTTTTAACATTTCTCTACCCAGCCTCTCTGTGGTTCTTGCTCACGCCTTCCTCCCTGCCCGTCTGCACTGCGAGTCCCCTTTCCCAGTCTGTTTCCTCCCCTCCTCACAGCAGAAGGGACTGTAGGATCTGAGTTCAGAAGGAGGAAGTGAGTCAGTGGCTCAGAACGGGGCGGGGAGAGCCTTCCTGGGAAATTAGGCAATGCAGCCAGCCAGCCACCTAGACAGCGGAGTTCTGGGAGTGGAGACGGTGATTTCCGAAAAGGTGGCAGTTGCCAAGAGGAAGCCGAGGCCCAGAGAGGTGACTGAGCGCCCAGCTCGGGAGGCTTGGCGACTCCAGCCTGCCCCCGCTCCGGGCTCCGGCCCTCCGTCCTGGGATCCTCATGGGGGGCGAAGGTCCTGTTCTTAGAACCAGAGGGAGAAACTTAGCAAAACGATCATGAATCGTCTGTGGCCTGCTAGAAAGCAAACGGCCAGGCGTCCCGGGTCTGAGGTCAGTGGGGTGGACGTTAGTACCCCAGCTTTGCAGACGGGGAAACGGAGAGAGGAGCCATCACAGTGAAGGCGTGATGGGGTGTCAGCGAGGGGACTCCAACTGTCCCTCTGCCCTTTGCTCTCTGTTGACCTCCTGGCTCGGTCCACTGTGCTCAGCATCTGCTCTGGAAGCCTGGGAGGGGGACCGGGGACAGAGGTCTAAGTTTTCTCCTCAGAAGGGTCAGTCTGCAGCACCTGACCCTGCTCCCACCCTCACGGCCATGGGCATTTCAGGGCATGGAGTTAATCACACTTAGAAAGCATATTTTTGAACAAAATAAATTCCAGCCAGTTAGGAACTGTAAATGTCTTTGCGTCTCTTTCCCTATGCTCGTTCTGTTTGGCAAGAGACGTTTTAGATGCTGCCAAGACTCCGTCACTTCTGGGAGGAAAATCCCTACTTTCAGACACTTTATTTGGGCAAAATGTTAACTTAATACTCAAAACATTTTTTTCTTTAATCCCCAAAGGAGTCAGTAAAGCCGTCCTCCCAGAGCCCTTGCTCGGCACTCTCGTGGGAGGGACCTGTGGCTGACGTGCTTGGGTCTGTCCCCGTGGACCCTGAGGGCCTGGGCTGTGCGTGCCTTGGTGCGCCCACCACCTAGCCTCAAGGGCTCGCTCGGTGCTGGCCGTCTCACGGGGCCCGGCCAGCCTCCGGTGAGCGGAATCCGGAGACGCTGATCTTTCTCTCCGCTCGGTGACGGGAGAGGGAAGACAGCACCCACCATTACAGGGTGCTTACTGTGTACCTGACTGTGCTCAGCACTTTACATAGATTATCTCGTTGAAATTCGTACGTCAACCCTAACCCTTAGGTGTCATTATCCCAGTTTATGGTGAGAAAATTAAGGTTCAAAGAGGTTAAATAACTTGCCCAAGGTCACAAAGCTGGGAAATAATAGAGCTGCGATTCAGACTACACTTAACACGCCCAGTGGGATTAGTTATCTTCCCCCAAAACCTGTTCCTCCCGCGCTCTTCCTGCCTCAGTGGATGGCCGCTCCAAACGCAGTTGTCCGTGGCGCCTCTTCTCCCACCCCAGCCCCATCCGTCAGGGAACACTGTGGCTCTGCCTTCAGAACGTGGCCGAAACTGGACAAGCCCCTCCCCGCCTCCACTGCTGCGCCCTCCGCTCGCCTGCCTCACCTCCATAGCCTGTTCTCCAGCCTCCCTCTCCGCGTGTCACCACAGCGGAGTGGTCCTTTTAAAACATAAATCAAGCCCTATCACTCAGGGATGTCTAGCTTTCTTCCAGACTAAACAAACGCCACAGTAGACAAGGTGCCGACCTGATTCGGAGTCTGTTAGCTTCTCGACCTCATTTACTACCCGTCCCCCCTTGCTGACTCTGCACCAGAAGCACAGGCCTCCCTGCCTTTCCTCATTACACCAGGCAGGGTCCTGCCGCAGGGCCTTTGCACATGCTTTTCTTCTGCTAGTGATGCTGTTCTCCCAGCTACCTGCATGGCAGAGTCCCTCTGCTCCTGCAGGTCTAACTCAGTGTCATCTCAGCGAGGCCCGGGAAGCCCTGTTTACATGGCAGCTGCCCCTGGGCACCGCGGAGCCCCCTTCCCTGTTCTTGTCTCTTTTTTGTCACAACGTCACTTTGTAATGTACTATATGATTTACTTATTTATTATGCCTACAGTTTATTGTCTGTCTCCCACTGCAAAAATGCAAGCTCCGTGGGCCCTGAGATTCCTGTCTGTTTACTCCACTGCTATTTTCTGAGTGCCTGGAACAGTGCCCGGCCCACACTAGGCTCAGTCTAGATCTGCTGATTGAACAAGTGGACGAAGTGTGATGTCAGAGGTTCAGCTTTTACCCACGAAGCTGTGCCACCTCCCTGGGGGGTTTCAGTGGCAAAGAAATTCTAAAAGATTATTTTAGGATAATTTTTTTTAACTTTGGAGTGAAGACGCTGGAGGTGTAGGTTTTAGAGGTAACACTCTTGCTTGTTTTCCCTGGGCTGATGTTCAGATTGGCTGGCAGCTTCACTGTCCAGCTCTGGAAAACTCTTTATGTGGAATCCTGTGTGTCGTGTGTTCATGGAGTGAAGAGGCAGATGTGAACACATGGCTAAACCTCGTGTTTTTGGCACTTGCCCCATGGGGGATAATTAAACACAGCTGGCACATAGTGCTCTTTGAAATAGTATCTGATGGATAAAAACATTGCGTAATTTATTGTTAAGATACTACTTGAATTGTCCAATTTTTTAAATTCACTATATTTTTGATCAGTTGTAATTCCTACTCAGATATTAACACAATTTAAATTTTCCCGTCAATTCTATTTTAGACCCAGAGATAACAAAAAGGAGTGGTAGGCTTCAACACCTGTTTTCTAAAAGACCGCTCGATCCCCTTTCCATCATAGAAATGCCCACTTTGGGGGAAGCTGTAAGTGAAGAGAAATCCCCACAGTTTTGTACTGAGGGGGGGTGGGTTGAGGAGCGTGGTCACATTGTCCATTACCGGCTGATGTGCTTCCCTCCAGGGATGTCGCTGACTGAAACCAGGAGCAGACGTGTTGTTGTACGTGAGCATGAACACGGCCGCTGCCGTATGACGTGAGGTCTGGTGGGTGAACCCAGCAAGATGGCAATCCTTGACAAACACAACGTGTTTTCATCTATTTTTATGAACAACAGCTAGTTTCCAGCCTAGGATAGTGGGTTTCATAGGCCCAGTTTAGAGGAATTTACCTATAAATCATGCGTGGAGCGTTCATAAAAGGAGTTGCCCATAGTTATCAAAATGTCTGTCACTTTGGTTATGAATCAGAAAATACTGAGCAGCTCTTGTGGCAAGTGTCTTGGGATTTGAACTCGTGCCACATGGTGCCTCGTATGGGTCGCTGTCTGCTGATTCTGTCGCTTGTATATCAGAAGCAGGGGACAGATATGATGATAACCTCTTCCTGTGGCTCTCCTGACTCGTGGCTGGGCTTTGAGAAGTCACTTCTGGGGTTTTTAGAAGTGCAAATCCGGCCTCTCCTTGGGCCAAGGAGGCAACTGCAGTGGAGTGTTTCTAGGATCTCCCAGGTCAGAGCAAGGACCGACGGGTGAATGCTCCTTCCATCACACACGCCCTTCAGCTCTCTGTCATGCAGCCTTCACACCTCCTCGCTGGTTCATTTCATTCTTCTTCACTCTGTCTGGTGATTTGTCTGTACTGATGGCTCGTGTCCTGTCTTTGCCCTGTTAAAACTGTTTTTCCGTGGGCCACAGGCACACAGCAGAAGCCTTGTTTATTTGATTTATGCAATAAAGTACACCAGAAATTATTTACGTTATTTTTAACACTGGCTTTCAGAATCTCCATGCTTTCATGAATAAGAAATAAGAATGGAAACAGAAGAAGTAAGCATTCAGTTCAGGAATTGAAAATAATAGTCTAAGGAAGTGGATGAGTGACCTGGGTTTTTCCTGGACACGGTTGGAAGTATACAAAATAGGAGTTTTCATATGTTTGAAAATCTGATTGCAGAAAATGTGTGTTGCTGTGTTCTCTCTTGTTCTCAAGTGGCTGTTTGAGGTTTCTAAGCGGCCCCAGTGAAATGAGGCCTCCGTCATATTGTGCCATCTAGGAAGTGAGAAAGTATCTGTTCATAACCAGATAATATTGGTAAACTATTTTTATGTCCCTAATAAAACCCATTACAAAAACTGCTGTTTCTTCTTTTATTAACAGCAGAGAAAACTGGAACTCAAGAAAGATGAGCTGTGAAGACCTGAATCATGCTTTTAAAGTTGTCTTATTTGTGTGGGGAAATTGAAACTGTCGTTCAATATCCATCTGTTGTCTGTTTTCAAGTGGAGCTGTGTTTGCATATTTCCAGGTACCCTTCAGTACATGGCGCCAGAGATCATAGACAAAGGACCCAGGGGTTACGGGAAGGCTGCAGACATTTGGTCTCTGGGCTGCACCATCATCGAAATGGCCACGGGAAAACCACCCTTCCATGAGCTGGGAGAGCCACAAGCTGCTATGTTCAAGGTCGCATTTCCTGTGTCTTAAAAGTCTGAAAAACCAATGCATAAGGCTTTTCGTGGCTACTGGATGTTCCGTGTGTGCGTGCGTCATATCTGTTTAGGCAACAGGAGGGGAGCCCCAGTGAGCATGCTCTGAGAGAACATTAAGCCTAAGGAGGTTCCCGCCCCCGAGCCAGCGTCCATCTCTCTCACTCGAGTGTTCTCAGCCACGAAGGGAGGGTCAGCGAAACCCCCGTGACCGCCTTGTTGCAGCGCGGCGTAAAGAGCACACACTCCGTGGAAGATGATTTAGCTCTTTGGGAAACACAGTCTGAAAATCTTCCACGGAGGGAGATATAAGAACACTTTTAATCCATTTAGGTATTAAAGAAATGTTTTCCTTTCCTTCTCTATCATGATTCAGGCTCCATGCACAAAGGACATAATTACTATTATAAGTACAGCAATCTTATTCTCCTGTGTCCGCTCTTCTCGCCTGTTAGTTTGCCCGTTAGTAACTCTTTGGGGAGTGGGAAGCAGCCCCACCTCCCAAAACAGGGAGCGCGTGAGGTGGAAGTAGGCCTGAGAGAGCCCAGGGGCTGCAGCTGCGGAATCCGGGGCCGAGCGACACAGCGACCTGCCCCCGAGTCCCAGAGGCATCCCCTGCGGCTGCGCCCAGCCAGGGGAGGGTTCACACGGAGACCCTGTTTCCAAGAAGTAAAGCTCGCGTGTCTGCTGTTCTCTGAAGCGGAGGACTTGTGATGATAACTTGTTCTTCCTTTCCCGGCCGCTGACTGTGTTTCTAGCACTTACTCCATTAGTGAATGGCATCTCGTGAGGGCTGCGGGTTACATACCCTCTACTTTTGCACAAAGCTTGGTTTACTATAAGCTTGAAGACGATCTGATGGGAGGCTGTGGATACAGAAATGGGCCATGTGACCCATCAAGAGCGGCCGAGGGAGCCGCCTCTCCTGCCAGGAATGCAGGTCTTTCTCATCTTGGCCGGTCGTTCAAGTTTCCAGCAGTCTGTAGGACGTCACTGTGGGGTGCTGCCCTGTTACATACAACATGCGTTAGAGGGCTGAGCGTAGACCCTGGCCCTGATTTACAGCGCCAGTCCAGGCTCCACACCGTCAAGGACTTGGATGACTTGGGGCAAATTAGTTAACCTCCTTATCCCTCAGTTTCCTCATCCGTAAAATGGGTATAAGAATAGTACCTGTCTGATAAAGGCTTTCAGAGGTGTGTGTGAGGTAGTTTGTACACAGCACCTACAACAGTGTCTGACACACAGTAAAGGCTATTTAATTATTACAAATAAGTGTATCTTATTATCCGCAGAAGAATAACTGTATATAAGCTATAAAATGACCAAAAAAAGATTTCCGTAGAAAATTTTCTCTGTACTAAACAAATGAAAATGTTATTGAAGAAAATGTAGAATGGCAGCAATGAGAAGAAAATTCTGATTGTTATAAAAATACTGTTGTTTAATTTTTAAGTATTTTTAAGTATCCCTTTCAACGTAGGCAGTTTGAGACGGGGAGACATTCGCACAGCGTGGTCTAGGCAAACAACACAAGCTTTAAGCCAGACAAGTGAAGGTTCAGATCCCGGATCCACCTTTTCCTAACATTTCCCCCCATCGCTGTAACAAGGATAATTTAACCCACTAGGTTGTAGGGAGGACTTGATGAGATTCACAGAGGAAAAAGGCAGCACAATTCCTGGCACGTAGCTGCCGTGAGTAACCCAGTGGTCTCCGTGAAAAATGCCTTTGCGGAGAGCCCGCGTGCTCGTTGTTCTAGAGCTTTGAGGACCAAATTCGTACCTCGAGGTGCTGTCTGCTGTCTTAAGCCAGTCCCTCTGCCCGTGTGGTCGGTGGGGTTACAGCAGCACTCATCAGTGGAACCTTCCATGACCTGGAGGAACGAGTCCTGTGTCCCTCTGAGAAAGGCCTGGGCGCGTGGTGGATGCTACAGGTCCCGCTGCGGTGGGCAGCCAGGCTGGGGCGTGGGGCCCACGCGATGACAGGGCCGCTCAGGAGCCGCGTTCGTTGTGCTGTGTCTTAGGTGGGGATGTTCAAAGTCCACCCGGAGGTCCCGGAGTCCATGTCGGCAGAGGCCAAGGCGTTCATCCTGAAGTGTTTTGAACCTGACCCTGACAAGAGAGACGACGCGAACGACCTGCTTCTGGATGAGTTCTTAAAAGTTTCGGGCAAGAAGAAGAAGACACAGCCGAAGCTTTCGGGTACGTGGTCGCCTTGAAGAGGAAATGGGTCAGTCACTAAATCGTGAGCTCTGAAGGTGAAAGATTTTCCCAGAAGTGAGCTAATCTGTTGACAGATATCACTGGAAAGTGGCGTAAACGTTAGCACAGTGTTCTCAGGCATTTGATTTCTGGACCAGGCAGCTGCGTTACCATCAATTTCACAAATGCTAGGACCCCATACATAGTGGTCTTCCGTCATGTGGGTAGTCAGGCAGCCTCGATGGCGTTCTGGCATTGCTGATACCAGGGGTCAAGTGCAAAGGGGGTGAACTGTAGCCGTTTCCAGCAGAAACGCCAAATTACCACTAAAGGGCTACAGGGCTGTTAGAGAGTCCTTATGCTTCCGAGCTGTCTAGATAATTTGTTCTTTTAATTTTAGGCAGTAGGAAATACTTATTGCCGCTTAGAGAATATCTTTCTGAATAATTAACCGCCTCCTCCCAAAAAAAGAGAAAATTGCTAGTTATAAATAAAACAGCAGTATACAAATATAAATGGTCTTTTTGCAGTAATTTCCATAACTCCTTTAAGAAGGAAAAACCAAGTATGATCCGTTTGTTGTTGGCATGTTTGGGGTCTATATGGGACGAGGATGGGCAGATTGAATGTTTGGAAAGGACGTTGATTTCTTTTCAAGCATCCCCCGTTTGTTGATTGCTCAGTTTCACGACAAACCCAGCTTACGTTGCTGTCGCTCTCTTCCCACAGCTCTGGCTGCCGGATCGAATGGTGAGTCCCTTTTCTGTTTGCTCCCTGAGCTGCCGTGTGGCCCATCGTGTGATAAGCTCTAGATTTCCCAGCAGACAGCCCATCTTCTGCTCCTTGCTTGCACCGGGCTCTGGGTACCAAGGATGGGTGTGCCACTGTGCGCCTGGCTGGGCTCCTTCCTTCAGAAACCCCACACATCCCTCTGTCACGAGAGGGGCTTGAGTTATTCCTCCCTAAATGCCAGATGGGGACTTCATTTTCTCAATCTTCAATTTGGGTGAAGTTCATTCTTTCTTATCTAAGAGCCAGTGGGATTTCTTGTGGAAACTGCCAATGCCAGACCCCTTCCTCTGTCCTCTTTGGGGTCGCATGTTAACTGGTTTCAGTTGTCAGGAGTAGCTGTGTTTCCGCTTCCTAATATCGGCCTTTTCAGATTGTAAGTAAGAAGGCGAATTTGCTCCAGGAAGGTCGACTGAGGCATCTCAGGGAAGAATGAAGAAGTGACTGTAGTTTGGAGAGTTCCCACATCGGGTGAGGCACAGCAGGTTTTGCAGGTTCCCCAGGCGCCTCAAAGCCGGTCAGTCCAGAGGAGAGGCCAGTGACTGGAGTCTCCGGGCCACAGCCTCCCCAGTTCTCCTGTGGTTCTGAGAGTTGGGACGATCCAAGGAGAGGGGCACGCCTCCCTTTCCTCCTTCCTCTGGGCAGCCTGGACTCCAGAGGGCCGTCTGCGTTTTCACAGGGTGAATGCTGGCTGCCCCACAGCCTGCCACCCAGCCTGTCTCTGGTGTCACGAAATGAGCACTGACTTTGGAGTTATGCACAAGTCCCTTCTGATCCCAGCTGAGCCACTTTCTAAAGGTGTGACTCGTCACAGTTCCCTTGTTTCGTCACGCATTCTGTGTTGGTAACATACCTCCTTGACAGATTTGGTTCTGAGGACAAAGCAGAGAATAGGCTAGAAGAGGCTGGAGCCGGGCCCAGAAGCTTGTCTGTGGTGGTTTTATCCCTTCCACGTGGGTAGGTTTCTGTTGCAGGAAACAGATCCCGTCACACACACGTTTGAATTATGTGAGCTCAAGTGTACACACTTGGCATGAGAGAGCAGGAGAGGGTGTAAGCCAACAGTCGCACCCAGTCTCCTCCGTGACCGTGTGCCCTAGAATGCGCGTGAGATGGGGTGCAGACCCTCTGGATTCTTGGGGCCAGTCCCCTCCCCACGTGCCCTCACGCTCTGTGTCAGGGTAATTCAAGAGAATCTTGGACTCTGCTCTGGCTTTAGAGTCCAACTTCACTTAAGACATTATAGCAACTTAAGGTTTCATAGGGTCAGTATTAAGAGGCTGGGTGTTGGGGTCAGAGCTGGGTTCACTTGTTGGCCGAGTGGCCTTGAAAATGACCTCCCCTCAGTCAGCTCACCTGTGCAGAGGGTTCACGAAGCCTGCCAGCTCCTGGGGTCTTGTGAGGGTTAAATATGGTCATGTATGTGGGATGCTGAGCGCAGCAGGCACTTGACCAGGCAGTTCTTATGAGTACTCCTGCTGGTCTCCTCTTACTCTGGCCTGCCCATGCCCCGTGGCATGTTTAGAATCATGATCACAGCCAAAGGGTCTGTCTCCTCTCCCTGAAGACCCTCCTGTCCTCACCCAGAACTTCCCCCAGGCCTCCCAAATTCTCTGGAATTTTTACATCCCGTGATTCATCCTCTCTGCTCTGCCCCCCTGGCCTGAGACATTGATTTGTTTGGTAAAGATGTTTCTGGCAAAGATGACTTTCTTTAAAACCAGTGTTTGATGAAAGGAAGGCAGGTTCTATTGTGCCAACTCAGTCTTCATCAAAATAAAATAAAAGCGTGTGTTTGCTGTAGAGTCATGGTATCTGAGGACTGGGGAAGACCTGAGAGATCAGCTGATCCATTAGTTCCCAAAATCTGTCTTTAGCAAAGAACCCTTTTTTATGTGAATCTCTAGGCAGGGCCCTGGTATATGACCGAAGGAACGTATTTGTTTCAGGTGAAACAGGGTTGGAACCTGTGTCCTCAAATCACAGACTCTGTACTCACCCATCCGAGGCAGCCCCAAGATGCCAACATGGACCCTTAAGCCTCTGAAGAAAATGGTTTAAAAATTATGAGTCAGGTCCTTTATTTCAGAGATGTGACAGCTGAGACCTATATATGACCTTCCTAAAGTCTGCAGGTGGACAGTGACAATGACGGGATCAGAACTCAGGGTGCCCCGCTATTTCCTGCCCCCGCGATGTTCCTTGCCAACTCCTGCATGGCTTGTCCTGAGCGCGGGGCAGTCGCGATCCTGTGACCAGCCCTTATGGGATGTGATTTTGCTGCTCCCTGGGACTAGACACCTGACAGCTAACACTGCTCTCTTTGAATAGGCATTTGAGTATGTGTAGGTTTTTAAAAGCCTTACTTATCTTCTCCCACCCCCCGCACCCCCACAAGCAGAGTACCTCAGGAGCATCTCCCTGCCGGTGCCCGTGCTGGTGGAGGACACAAGCAGCAGCAGCGAGTACGGCTCCGTCTCTCCTGACACGGAGCTCAAGGTGGACCCCTTCTCTTTCAAGACGAGAGCCAAGTCCTGCGGGGAGAAAGACGGAAAAGGAATACGGACTCTCTTTTTGGGGTAAAGGCCTGGCTTATTTGGGGTGAAAGGAGTCTGTGGTGTGTCGCTGTGTGAAGGAAGTGATCTGTGCTGTGTAAATTATTGCAGCATCCCGGATGAAAACTTCGAAGACCACAGCGCGCCCCCGTCCCCTGAGGAGAAGGACTCCGGGTTCTTCATGCTGAGGAAGGACAGCGAACGGCGGGCCACGCTGCACAGGATCCTGACAGAAGACCAGGACAAGGTCGTGAGGAACCTGATGGAGGCTTTGGCTCAGGTAAACCGCTCATGGACGCTTCGTTTCCCCAAGTAAACGTATTTGGACTGTGTCCTGGCCCCCTGGAACTGCCGCAGGTGCGGGGGCCTGAGGAAGCTCTGATTAGAGCTCGAGATGGTGGCCTGTCCCAGGGTGGGCTGGGGGAGGCAGACCCCCCAACACAGAACCGCATGTTTGAACATAAGCTGTTTTAAGTCAAAAGCAAAATTTTCACATTGGTGAGGTTCCAGTTGGTCCCTACAAGCCTTTTCCTCCTTCGTTCAGTTGGTAAACACACATGGAGCCACGGAACAGCTAATTCTGACCTTAACATCAGGCTGCCTGCCGTGGGCTCCTCTGAGCATCTGGGAAACGTCGCAGTTACGACCGAGACTCCTACGCTGGCGGGGCTGCGTTCGGATGCAAGGTGCTGGGCAATGCGGTGCCTTAGATAGTGAGCTGGAGGAAACAACGCTGGTCAGTCACGCGCTTGTTCCCGGGTGTGTTCGTTTGCTCGGCTGCCAGGACAAAATACCAGACTCAGTGGCTTACACAACAGAACATCACTCTCAGAGTTCTGGAAGCTGGAGTCTAAGAGCAAGATGTCAGCCTTAAAAATGAGCAAATGTAGTTGAATATATAGTAGCATGCATGGTTAAATGTATAGCTACACACGAGAGTCATAGTGTCTATGAAATATATAGTGATAATAGCAGGCACTTCCCGTGGGCCAGGCATTCTGACTATTTGTGTGTATTGGCTCACATAGTCCTCATGACATAGGACTCTGGGAGTCGTTGTAGTCATATCCTCATTTAGCAGATGAGGAAACCATGGCACAGAAGAAGGAACTTGCAAAGGCCGTGGAGCCCTCGCTGATGGAGTTGGGATTTGGACCCGGCCATCTGCCTCCAGGGTCTGTGTTCTTCACCACCACACACTCCCCTCCCTGGTCTGCCTGATGGTGACAAGTCTGGGCTGGGGGTGGGGCGTGGCAGGGGTCGAAGGAGGAGGTCGCCGCTAGCCAATGTGGCAGAAAGGCGTCTCCTGTGGGCACTAGTGTGAGAGGCCTGTTTGGGTCAGAAACACACAGGACACAGCAATGGCCTCAGTCTCATCATCATCTCCAAAGGGTGTGCTTGTCCAGTACAGAAAACATCTGCCCACTTGGGGTTCTCTTTGTCTCCCTGCCGGGCTGTAGTCCCTCGGGGTAGGACTGCTGCCATCCTTGTTGTCCCCGCTCTCAGCAGAGCCTGGCGGGAGAACGCACTTCCGCGACCACGCTGAAACTCCTCAGCTTTGGAGTTGGCTAATGCTAGTCGATTGTTTGTGTCTCACTGGTTTCTTAAGCACACCTGAATGTTCTCTGTAAAAGGAGAGAGGAAGGAAAACCGTAAAAGCAGCCCTCGGAGGCCATGCCTCGGGCACCTGCCTGAGTGACCAGTGAGGACCAGAGATGCCGGTCAGAAGCACCTGCTAAGTCCAGAATCGTCGAGCGAGGGAGGGGCCTCTGATGGCGCCGCTGGGTGGCAGTGAGCCCCTCCTGGGACATCACTCGCTGACCTAGCAGGAGAGCAGGTCCCCGCCAGGTCAGTGCAGCTCTTCTGGCTGAGTGGGGCCGGAGAGTGCAGTGAGCAGGAGCCGGGTCCCACCACTTAAGGCTCTGCGACGTGGAAGAGTGACTTAACTCCTCTGAGGCTGAATTCCTTCATCTGTAAAGTGGAGGAACTGACAGTAGCCAAGATCATGGGCAATTGAAATAATGACAGCAAGTGTTTCCACGATTGTTAACTGTTGTTGTTGTCGCTATCAAGGAGGCTCATAACAGTTATCTGATATCTTTAATTGTTTTCTGCAACCAGGTCAAAGTAATTCTTTTCATTGTATTAAATATTTCTAGCTACATCTTTATGTTTAAGCCTACCCTTTATAACAAGACCAAAATGTAGACGTTGGTCAGATCCTGCAACCAGTGCCCGAAAGCCCTTTCAGTCTTTAACTTCCTTCTGGAATCCACTCCTCGCTTTGAAAGAGGTTTAAAGGGTGAAGAATAGAGAACGCCTTTGCAGGAGGATCCGAGGTGGTACCACGAGTGCCCAGGAAGGGCTGTCCGTCAAATGCTGCCTCCTGGCGCTGAGTCAGGCTCCCTGACCCCGTGGAAGCTCGTCTGTGAAGGCACATTGTCGATCCGCAGGCAGAGACGGGAGTTGGAGCAGAAATAGTGATCGTGTCAGTGGGTGAAGTAGCCCAGACAGAAAGCATTTCCCAGAGCAGACAGCCTTCCTTTGTAGGACGGGGCACACACATCAAAACCAGAAGCAACATGTTTTTCTGTTGTGAAAACAGAGCTAATGTCAAAAAAATGTTTGCTGTTTAAACTGCTGGCAAACGCATAACTGATTTTTCACTAAGACAAGCTTCCAGTTTCTGAATAACTCACATTTTTCTTCTTGAACATATGTTCACGTTGTTAGGATATTGCCTGTGAATCTTTACTTTGGGTGTAATTTAGTTCATGGTAAGAAAAACAAAGTTTATAATTGCTCCCCGTCTGATTTTAAAATATTCCCGTAATGACAGCTTTCAAGCTTTTCAATATAATCTTTTCTCATGAAAACGGAAACATGAGAGGGAGCCCCCACAGGAAATATATTGAGAGGAAGAACTTGATGGTGCGTTTCTCTTTCATTTTAATAGAATCCTAGAAATTGTCATTTTCACAGCCCAGTTGAGGAATTTAATTTTAATGCTGCAGTAACCGAATGGGCAAGATAAGACAGAATGAGCATAACAAAAATCTCGTTGTTTCTTAAACTTAAATGAGGATAAATAACATCCTGCTATGTTTCCTTTAAGGAAAGAATGTTCCTTGCACAAAGTAAAAAAAATTCAACTTGAGAGAGGGAACTTATTTAAATATTGTATTATATTTTTAATACGTAAAATAGTCCATTGGTCCATTCTTAGGCCTAATTGCCTCCTTGGTGGGTAAGGAAAGGTTTCAAGGGTGGAGTGTGAAGCAAGCCCCTTTTGGTTGCAAGGAATTGACCCACTTTAAGTGTGGTCGAAGTCCTCGGGACATGTCGTAGGTGGACACACACAGCCGCGAGGGAGGTAGATTCAAGGAATTCCAACCACAGTGCTGGGCCAAGCCTCCCAGAGATGGAAAACGGAGTGCGATTCCAAGGGACGTCAGCTTCCAGGAGTTGGCAGGTCTCTTCTCTGGCTCGGTGGCCGTTGGCCCTCTTGGCCTGCCAGCTCTGTTTGTGTCCACTTCTCCTCCTCCTACTGGCTGTCATTCTCAACTCCATTGCTTCTGATTCCTAAATGATCACTGGATGTACCCTTGCCCCTATTTTATGACCCCTCTCTCTGGGCAGACTTTGAGCCTGAGATCCCGGGGTTTGCTGCCTGAATCTCTCTTTAGCTCCTGATTGAAATTTCTGACAGCAAGAATCTTGTCGCCTCAGCCTGTCCCCGTTTTGGCAGTTTTGCGCATCTAACTGTATCATGGCTCTTGGCCAGCGTAGGGGGCAGGCGCCCTTCCTCCCGAAGTCTGATGATTTCTTGCTGGGGGAGAAGCAGTGTGGTTCAGATGCGGTCCTCTCCCTTAGCAGGGGCGTTCTGAAGCCCGGCTCTTCCCAGCAGGGGCCCACGGCCGGTGTGTCCAGCACGGATCAGCTTACGGCTTGTTGGGTTTTGTTCACAGGGGGCCGAGGAACCAAAGCTAAAGTGGGAGCACATCACAACCCTCATCGCAAGCCTCAGAGAATTTGTGAGATCCACCGACCGAAAAATCATCGCCACCACGCTGTCAAAGCTGAAGCTGGAGCTGGACTTCGACAGCCACGGCATCAGCCAGGTCCAGGTGGTCCTCTTTGGTTTCCAAGACGCTGTAAGTATAATATTTAGCTGTTGTTTTCCCACAAACTCTAGCTAAAACTATTCAGAAAAATATGGTGAAACTAAGTGCTGTTATCTTTTCTTTGTTTGATGATTTCGATGAACTCTCTTCTCCTTGGGTGACAAACAAGTGTGAGGTGCTGGCCTCTCTGTGGGCTTCTAAGTGTCGCATCTGTTGTTTGGTGGGTACGCACCCTCCCAGTTAGATGCACGCAGAGCTGGGCACCGTGGAGAATAGCAGAGCTCCCAGACACCCCTCGTGGCTGGACTCCGTTCTGAGGAAGTCGTGGAGTGGGTCTCTCTTGGTTTTGACAACTTTAGCAACAGAACAAACACCCTTTGGTCCAGCGCTTTCTAATTCTGTTGAGAGATGCCATCTACTGGCTGTGGAGGGAAATGGGGCCCTGAAGACTGGAATGGTCGCTGTGGAATAAAACCAAAAAAATTTTTTCAGTTTTTCTCTGGTTTCCTTACAGAATATTTTAAGCATGTTTGTGGGGCCAGCCCCGGCGCTGAGTGGTTAAATTCAGGTGCTCAGCTTCAGTGGCCCAGGGTTCCACCAGTTCGGATCCTGGGTATGGACGTGGTACCACTCATCAGGCCATGCTGAGGAGGCGTTCCACATAGCACAACCAGAGGCACTCACAATTAGAATATACAGCTATGTACTGGGGGGCTTTGGGGAGAAAAAAAAAACAAAAAGGAGATTGGCAACAGTTGTTAGCTCACATGCTGATCTTTAAAAAAAAAACACGTTTGTTTAATAAATAGTCACTATTTCCTAGCCAGCAATATTCTTCAGAGTCCAGGGCGTCACTGAATGAAATTAGTCCACGGGATCTAATGAGAGGTGCTGAGGACTCTGCTCTCTCAGGGGAGTTGCCGTGCAACGCAGACTGGAAGCCCATCTTCCAAAAGCCTGATCAGAACCATCTGTTGTTCTTGAATGAGACTTATCTGTGGAACTTTGTACCAAAAAAGCCTGAACCCACTCCCAGGAGGCGTTACCAAGTGTAGGAGATGGAAACAAGACTTCTTCACAGTCTTGTGGTGTGAATATGGAAACACTTTGCATAATTTGACCTAAATCCCCCAAATTCACCCACTCCTAATGTGTCTATTGCTCCTACAGAGGAGATGTTGTGACAGTGGTACCTGATGCATCAAATGATCCTTGATTTAAAGCCAAATTATAATCTTTCAGTGGCTGCTGATGTTCTCTGAGTCTCTGTGTAAGCCACATGGTGTATCACTGAT
>NC_060277.1:1932051-1957194 GCF_021613505.1 Equus quagga
TGTTCTGTGAGTCTGTGTAAGCCACGTGGTCTGCCACTGATGTTCTGTGAGTCTGTGTAAGCCATGTGGTGTATCACTGATGTTCTCTGAGTCTGTGTAAGCCACGTGGTCTACCTCTGATGTTCTCCAAGTCTGTATAAGCCACGTGGTCTTTGTGCTGCATTGTGGGTAGGAACAGGGCTCCTGACTTGATTGAAGTCATGGGAAATGAAAGCTGCTGGCAAACCCATCACTAATATTCAGTGCCAAAGGCACGTTTACCCTGCAACGAGGCGGACCCTACCATCTGCAAATGGAATGGAATGGAATAATTGAGTGAATTTGCACTTGCCCACACACTTGGCTTCTAGCCGAGAAATTGAAAAGCAAATTGGCCGGTAGAATTTAGCTCGAGAGTGGTTTAGGTGTAATCCTGGGCCTTGGGCCCAGGTCACATACGCACGCACACAAACACACCCCACCCCTGCTCTTGCTCACTCACTGTCCAGGATGGGAATGAACCCAGGAAATGGGCCTCTGTAGTATATTGTTTAATGCAGAGTGGGTCGTGGTTATCGAGGACCCCTCTTCCATCTTCTGTGTGTGGCTCTGAGAGAAACACTCTCATTCACGAAATGTTATACCCGACATTACTTGAATAAATGGGCAGATCCTCTAAAGAGATGAAGGTGCCAGGAAAGACACACTCTGAAAGGATTTCATATGACATGTGGGACCCTGGCGTGGTTCCCTTCCTTGGGAGGTACTGCCATGAGGACTCCTCAGACCCACTCCCTCCAAACTGGGGGTTTTGGGGAAGATGGACCAAGGACAGGAAGAAGCTGCTGGCACCCCAGCTTGTGATGTGGGATTGCACTGGGCCACCTTCCGTGTTGCCTTCTCCTCAGCTTCCTCTGAGGCCTCTAGTCAAAGCCCTATTGGGAAAACAGCCTCTTTCCTGGAGGCCCGTGTCAACCATCAGTCTGTGGAGTTATCCCAAATTTTAAGTGAGCCTCTCTTAGCCTTATGAGAAAGGTTATTCTTTAAAAGGTAACACACATGGTTTATACACAGAATGGAATATTATTCACTCTTAAAAAGGAAGGGAATTCTGACCCATCACACTAAGTGAAAGAAACCAGTCACAAAAGGATAGACATGGTATGGTTCCACTCACAGGAGACACCTAGCGTTCCCGTTCACGAGACAGGAGGTCGCCGGGTGGGTGGGGGGCTGAGGCAGGGGGCATGGGGAGTTAGTCTTTCATGGGTGGAGAGTCTCAGTTTTGCAAGATGAAGAGTTCTGGAGATGGACGGTGGTGATGGCTGCACAACATTGTGAATGTGCTTAATGCCACTGAACTGTGCACTTAGAAGAAGGTAAATCTTATGTTAATGTGCCTTTTACCACAATTTTTAAAAAGAAAAAGGAAGGTAACACGGATATCGATTTTAGTGTCTATTTAAATGTGTGAACTGTTACTCGTCTCCAAAAAAAGATACCCTTACCACAAAGATGTGGTAATGTGGACAACTTTTCTGGAATATTCTAGCGATGACTCCTCTGTTTACAGAGGTACAAATAACCGTGGGAAGGAAAACAAGCCGATCACTGTGGTGAATCTGCGGGTAGAACATACGGCTTGTTCCCTCCACCTGCTTCTCCACGTCACCGGAGCACGAAGCAGTGCTTGGTGGGGTTAAATGCAGTCACTTTTTATCTGAAGCCACTTGGTCTCTTTTCTCCTCCTTTCCGCCTCCACCTTCTGGTCTGCAGACATCATGAAAGGTGGGAGCTGCGTGTTCTGAGTCCCAAAGAAGCAACATTCCCCTTAAGCAGACCCCCTCTCTTTTAAGCAGTGCATCTCATTTGCTTATATGGGGATCACCAAACTTTAATATAAAGCGGCAACTTCTCATTTGTTTTCTGGTGACATAAATTATTCACAATTCAAGGTGAAGAAAACTTAGGTTTTTTTGTTGATAGGATGTCATCCAAATGCTTGCGTTCACTAGGTTGTTTGGAACTAGAAATTAAAGTGGACTAAATGTTGCTCTCTTTCTCCAGGTCAATAAAGTTCTTCGGAATCATAACATCAAGCCACACTGGATGTTTGCCTTAGACAGTATCATCCGGAAGGCGGTGCAGGCAGCCATCACCATTCTGGTTCCAGGTCAGAAATGTTTCACTACTTTGCCAATATTTAGTGTTTGATCATTTAACTTACTGTTCATCCATCATTTATGGTCTCCTTATTGCTTTTAAGACCAAGTTAGCTTTTTCTTTTTATCCTCTCAAAGCCGCCAAATAATGTTTACCTGGTACATGCGGTCTGAGCGATGGTACTCCAAGCCAGAGGTTTACTATGAGGAAGAAGACTTGTTTCCTTGTCTTTAAAGAGCGTGTTTGAGTATGAAGAGAAAGAAAAACCATACAGGTTGCCCGGATGTATATGCATTCAATCTACAGATATCTGTGCCCACAAAACACACTTCTATGCTGTTCTTTACCAGCGCATCAAGTGATGTAAGGAGCTCTTTAAAATTACAGCTTGCAGAGCCCCAGCCCAGGCCGAGTGAGTAAGAATCTGCTGGAAAAAGCCCAGGAATCTGATTTTCATCCAGCTCCCAGGTTGTGTTGTTACACAGCCAGCGGAAATCACTCATCTAGGCAGATCCCAGCTCCATCTGCAGTGGAGGAGGCAGCAGGGGCAGTGTTGAGGAAACAAGGTTTTTCCCCATTTGTGACACTTGCCCCAATCAAACTACTCTTGTTTTCTTGTCCAATGGCTGTTTCCCTCCTCAGAGGGTAACTGGGTCTGTTTTCTTTCATTCTGTGCCCAGTATATTGTCCACAGTATACCTCTGGAAAACAGTAGCCCTCTGATAAATATTGGTTGAAACAATAAGTGAGTTTCACCTGATTATAACAAATTAGGGTGGAAAATTGGCGTAACTTAGAGAAAAATTCTAGAGAGGCTTTGAAATGTGTGAGCAGCAGCTGGATGTGCGGAATGCTAACATGACCCTGTGAAAGCTTGGAGGAAGCCAGCAGGCGCTTACACTCAGAGGATTTGCACTGGGAGAAGCTCGCATGTGGGCAGCGTCCCATGGAGGGGCTGTGTATCAGCAGGCACAAGGGGCGAAGGGGACAGGTGTGTATCAGCGAGAGTGACGGGGAGAGGCCATGGTCACACACAGGAGTAGCTAAACTAGGGTGCCCAAGTGAGGAGGGGGGGAGGGTTATACTTGGAAATAATTTAACAGTTTATAAATGACCTGTTAATCTAATTTTTAAAAACTGATTACCTAAATGCAGTGGATTATATCCTGGAATTGAAAAAGAACACGGTGAAAAAGTGTGTCATCTGAACGAAGTCTGTCGTTTAGTTAGTAATACTGTACCAATGCTAATTTTTTATTTTTGACAAATATACCAGTTTGATAAGATGTATCAAGGGGACCTGTGGGGAAGCTATAAGGGAATTCTATCATCTTTGCACCATTTCTGTAAATCTAAAATTCTTCCAGAATAGAAAGTTTAAGAAGTACCGTGACAATCACACTGTGGGCGAGACACTGAGTTTAGGGAGAGCGACAGAGAGGCACGGTCCTCGCGAGGTGTCCCAGCAATGGCCACTGGTTTAGCCCAGCCCATGTACGGAGCAGTCACATTCTTTGTGAAAAGGGTTTGCTAAGGAAAGTTATTTGTCCTTCCACTGTGAAATTGGTTGCTTTGAGGCCACTAGGAGGCTCAGGTGGCAACTGAAATTACTGTTTGAAAGCATTAAAAAAAAGAGGGGGGAAATTTTAGAGGAGAATTACATGGAGGAAATATTTTTATGTTGCTCTCCGGACAGGGGAAGACAATATGTACCACACGACGAAACATAAAACATGAACTGATTTCATGCACTTGACAGTTCCATCAAATTTCCAAATGTCCCTAAAGATTTTGTTATACAGTTAAGATTTTAAAAAACTACATTAAAAATGTCTGCCTTCATATTCCCCTGATAAAAATTCCTTTTGGATGACAAAATACTACAATTAATCTACCAAATTTTGAAAGATGTGCTAAAGAGAACGCACATTCAAAAGTCTACCGTCAATAGTACACACATTTCCTCCATCTGTTTGCTGAGAGGACCCAGATCCTGGTTTCTAAGCCCCATTCTCCAGGACAGGGAATCAGCACTCCCTGGAGAAATGTGGGATTCCAGGCCTGGGGCAGGGAAAGGACAAGCTGAGCCTGGAACATCTTGTGGTGCCGAAAAGTAACAAAGTGCCCTGAAAAGATGGAGCATTATTGAAAGGACAGTGCACATAGCTTGAAGGAGTTCCCAAAAGGCTAAGCAGAACAATCTGACCAATAAAATAAAATGATGATCGTAGTGGAGTATGGCCCATAGAATAAACTAAATATCTATGAGTCCATACTGATAGAAGTAATTGAGTAAATAAATATGTGGAAGAGAAGGCCGGGCTTGTTGTCGTAGTAGGATTCCACTGAGTAAATGTAGAGGCAACGAGGGAAATGGGAAATAGGAAATCACTGTTAGGCACACATCACAGGGAGGGCTGTTGCAGCCAAGAACTGTCAATGGCTGCTAGAATCCTGTGATGGGAAGCTGGATCTTTGAATGATCTCAGAGTATCTCCCCACACCGATATTTACTAGTTACAAAGGGAAAACAGTGCCTTTGTAGTGGAGGAGCCTGGCAGACACCCCTGTACCAGACACCCCTTTTACCGAACGATCAAGGTAAGCATCAGCAGTAACAAGACACGTCAGCAGTGTGTGCCTCCTGAGACGGTGGCTCAGAAGGGCGCAACGTCGCCCGTGTGGTATTCCTGCCAAAAATGCACAGCCTCGACCTAATCACGACGAGACTGAGTGAACCAAGAATGAGGGACAAGTACAAAATAACTGACCGTCCTTCTCAAAAGCATGGAGGTCACGGGAGGTAAGGAAGTAGTAGGGTGCTGTCCCGGGCTGTGGAGACTGAGGGAACGTGACAGCGCAGGCAGGTGGGACCCCCGATCAGAGAAAGGACATGATGGGGAAACTGGTGAAAGCCAGTAAGGCCCAGAGATGCGTCTGCCGGGTTGTATCAATGTTAGCTTCCTGGTTTGGGTAACAGTGCCAAAGTGGTGTAAGGTGCTGAGTTCAGGGCAAGCTGCAGGAGGCTATACGGGGACTCTCTGTACTGTTTTTGCAACTTTTCTGTTATTCTAAAATTCTTTCAAAATAAAGTGTTCAATCGTCTTTCTTCCAAAAAGAGCGCACAGAGCAGAGAGTACAGTACAAGCCCCGTGAGAGGCTTTTTCCTCAGGCCATTTTCCCGCGTGTCATCAAGAATCAGCTTTAGATTGTTGGCAGCGTGGAGCGTTTGTTGGTACTCCTCAAGGACAGTCTGGCTGTGGGAACCAGATGGAGAAATGCTGAGCGTAGGACCATGGAGGCAGCACAAGGTGGAGAAAGTTGGTACCATGGGCCGACTTCTCGTGTGACAAAAGTGTGTTGAACTGCTGGCGCACTTGAGATTCCTACCAGTCGTTAAGCTGAATCAGTCGTGTGCCCCGTGTCCACGTTCGTGTAAAATGACCAGAATTCTACACCATACAAGGAGCTCGCTGCGGGAACGGCACGCTGCACTGACGAGCATTGGGATCTACTCTGGCTCAGACACGCCCTGTGTTGAGAAAGCTTGGTCTAGTTATTTTCCTGGGTGGGGTGGGAGTATAGTGCTTTTGTTTCACCCATCTTGCTGTTGTGGAAAAATGCAGCAGCTCTAGTTTCCCACGCGTGGGTTCCAACACCGTCCACTCATTCCAGGCCTCGAGTCCCTGCCTTTGTCCTGACAGTCACTCTGCTCTCCATTCTTCTCAGAGGACCCTGGGCCGCCCTCTGAGCTTTCTTCTCTCAAATGCCTCTCCCCCTTTCTCCACTGAGCCAGAGCCTTCCCTCCTCCGGAAACTGCCTGGGCCCCTCTGCCTCCACGAGTCCATCAGTGAGGAAACCTCCACTGGACTTGGTCATTGCGGATGAGCTTCCTTTACCCCCAGCACTGCTGACGTCCACGTGGCTTCCATATGACGCCAGGTCTGCCACTGAGGTCGTCTGAGGTCTTTTTCGCTGCATTAACTACACTTAGAACTTCGCGTTATCTTTGTGCGTGCCCTTAAGGCTCTTCTGTATACCCACCCCATGCTCCTTCGGAGTGTCACCTCGTTGAGGACAAGGACCAGATGCTCTGTCTCATTTGCGTGTTTTGTAATGTGTGATTGGATGACGCGTGCTCAGGGAGCCACCTTGAAAGACCAAAAATAACAAAGTATTGCCTTCACGTACAATTTCTGCTTTCTTCAAATTATTTGAGAGGATTTTTCAGTCATTTATGCATACATAAAATAATAATTTATGGTAATTTAAAGGGTACAGAGTCAGGGGAATATAAGGGGATATTTATTTATTTATTTTTAAGAGTTACTTGGTTGAGACTGTTGGAGCCTGGGCTCCCTGCATCTCACTTTTTTTTTTTGCTTTTTGGTGAGGAAGATTGGCCCTGAGCTAACATCTGTTGCCAATCTTCCTCTTTTTGTTTTTCTTTTTTCTCCCCAAAGCCCCAGCACATAGTTGTATACCCTAGTTGCATGTCACTCTTGTTCTTCTGTGTGGGACACCACCACAGCATGGCCTGATCACCAGTGTGTAGGTCCGTGCAAGCATCTGAACCCAAGAACCCTGGGCCACTGAAGTGGAGCTCACAAACTTAACCTAACCACTGAGCCACGGGGCCAGCTCTGGATATTTAAATATAATAATAAATATCAGAAATTTTCCCTCCCCAAAAGTGAGATGATATTCAATAGGACAACAAAACTTTTAAATTGTTTTTAAAATCTCAGTTTAGAGACCATAAAAGAAGTTTAAGATTAATTTTAGAAAATTTTAAAAGGCCTAATCTTGTTCTAATTTAATCTAGAATTGCACTTTCTTAAATTATTTTTAAAGTAAAACAATTTTTCGCTATTTTGTTCCCTTCTAAGTACACATCATCCCAGTAGGATAACCCTTCCATTCTGCCAGCATTTTTCGAGAGCCTCCTATGTCTTGGCCCCTATCCTGGGTGCTGGGTTTGCAAAACTGAAACCTGGATTTGAGTCACTCCTACTATATAGATGAATTAGGAACTGGAGTTTGGAGAGAGAAAAGAGAGCATGCAGGAAGTAGAGGAGAGGAGGAGTTTGGGGAACCTTCAGAGATAAAAGGTGAGGATATGGAGAAATTGGAAGCTTTGTACACTGTTGGTGGGATTGTAAAATGGTGCAGCTGCTACGGAAAACAGTATAGCGGTTCCTCAAAAAATTAAAAATAGAATTACCATATGATCCAGCAATTCCTTTTCTGGGTATATATCCAAAAAATTGAAAGCAAGATCTGAAAGAGATTTTCACACCCAAGTTCATAGCAGCATTATGTACAGTAGCCAAGAGGGAGAAGTGACATTAAGCGTCCATTGAGGAAGAATGGATAAATGAAGTGTGGCCTGTTCATACAGTGGGATATGATTCAGCCTTAAGAGGGAAGGAAATTCCGACACCTGCCACGACGTGGATGAACCTTAAGCACATTGTGCTGAGTGAAATAAGCTAGTCACAAAAAGACAAGTGCTATGTGATCCCACTTGTATGAGGTTTGTACAGCGGTCGATTTCATAGAGACAGACAGTAGGACGGTGTTTGCCACGGATGAAGTGGAGGGAGGGGGAGTTGTTTAATGGGTACAGAGTTTCAGTTTTACGAGATGAAAACGTTCTGGAGATTGGTTGAACAACCATGTGAATATACTTGACTAAACTGTATGCTTGGAAATAGTTAAAATGGTAAATTTTATGTGATGCGTTTTTTTTTAACCACAATAAAAAATTTAAAAATAAACAAAGTTAAAGGAAGTCAGGGCTACATAAAGTAGCCTGGCTCTGAAGAAGGGCACTCTGCTTTGCGTTATGAGCAAAAGATGAGTTCTTTTTTAGGTTGTTGAATTTTGAGTGCTTCCCCAGCAGGCTATCTGGCAGGTATTGACTGCAGCAGGATCAGGGATAGAAATACAGTATCACCCACACATTACATGTGCTTAACCTTCCTAGATCTTAGCGAGCTCATCCGTGGAGAGTAAGTAGAAACGTGAAAACTCAAAGAGTAGAATGCCAGGTTCCAGGTTTTAAGGGGCAGGTAGTGGACACAAAGGCTCTGAAGAAAAGAAACAGCAGCCAGAGGCTTAGAGGAGGGCGCAGGACACACGCCCGGTAGGGGAGGGGAGAAGTTACCTGGGGGACCTGGCAACGAGTAGGCCTTGGGGTCTTGCCACAGTGGCTATGTTGGGGTGGTGGGCTGGGTCCTCTGTCACTCCCACTGGAGCCCTCTCCCCAACTCAGGGGCTCTTAACCTGTGGTTCCTGGCTCTCGGGACAGGCTTTAGGGAGGCTGGGAGCCCTTAGGAAATCTAGGCAGAATGTTGTACGAATGTGCTCTTCTTCTGGGAGAATCTCCGTGGCTCCATCTCAGTGGGTTCTGTGCTCCACTAAAAGTCCCAGGTGCCATAGCATATGGAGTCAAGATCCAGTATTTCTGCTACCTGATTTCACTTAAACTAGGAAGGCAATTCCTTTTTGTGGGCCATTTTGAGAACCTCATCACAATTTATAATTTATCATTTTTCTTATGGGGAGATATCATCCAGGTTCTGAAATGGCGTGGTGTTGAAGTCACGTCATCCAGCGTGTTCAGGTTGGAGACCTGTAGCTATTGCACTTTAAATGGTAATGGTTGGTCAGCAGGTGAGGGTGGGACACACACTAAAGATCGACCCAAGGGTCAAAAACGGAGTCTTCCTAGAGTGAATGTAAGCGTGTGTGGCATTCTCAGTGCCCGGCCCATCCCCTTATGTTATGACCTTACAGTCAGAAAGCGTTCTGTGTACGTCCTTTGTTTATATAATGTCTCTCTATCTCAGTTTCCTCATTTCTAAGTGAGTTAATAGTTGCCAGATATTATATAATCTAAAAAATGGATTTTACTTGTATGAACAAATTTTTATATTCTTACCCAGTTTTTACATAATTGCCTTTCTGATTTTAGTATGTTTCCCACGTACCTTATGTGCAGCGTGAACATTTTTCTTCTGTTTGAGTTAGATCATCCTGAGTTTATATATTCTGTGAATTTTGCAAATTCACGGGAAGAACAAACCTGAGTTAATGCGCGGAAATCCATCCCCACTTTTGGAGAAGCGGTTTGGGACACAGATCTTAGCGATAGCAGGGGGATGGCATTCACGTCTGAAGAAATTAAGGCCCTCAGTGTGGCATTTGTTAACGCGTCTGTTGCTGTGATGCCTTACAGAGCTGAGGCCGCATTTTAGCCTCGCATCTGAGAGTGATACCGCCGATCAAGACGACTTGGAGGCGGAGGATGACCATGAGGAGCAGCCCTCGAGTCAGACTGTCCAAAGACCTCACGTGGTCCTCGATGACGCCGTGGCCACCTCGGGGGTGAGCACGCTCAGCTCCACCGTCTCGCACGACTCGCAGAGCGCCCACCGATCGCTGACCGTCCAGCTTGGGAGGATGAAGATAGAAACGAACAGGTAAGTCCTGTTCCCATGCGGGCAGGTTTCTTTTTTCTTACTTTTATAAACATGTGTTTTTGGTCCACAGAAAATACACAACACGGTTCCTTTTTCCCATTCGCGCAAACTTGACTTAATGCCTTTCTTTAAGACAAGAGAGACTTATTTCAGTCTCTGGTCAGATCCGTGTTCTGCTTCCGCCAGTTCCAGCCTTTGTCGGCACCGTTTCTTGGATCTCTGCTTTCTCTCCCCGCGCCCTGCGATTTGCCGAGTAACTTGGTTGCAACCTCGCAGTCTGTCTTGGGCAAGCACTCTGAGCAGCTCGTGTCTCCAGGCAGGTACCTGACAGACACACAGACTGCAGCCCCTGTTCTTCAAGGCCCGTGACTTAGGATGTCACGTTCTCTCAGGCGAGAAAGATCTCTGTTCTTAAGGAGATAAAACTAATGGTGCTAAAGCTTTGCATTTCAGAACCGTGGAAGGACGATCAGTTGGAGACATTTATGATTGTTTTATTTTTAATGTGCTGTGTCATGTCTGGAATTTAATTTTTCTTTGAGAATTAGGTAACATAGAACCCACGTGATCAGGTTATGAAGGGAACAGTAAATATTTCCTGTTCTGCACAGATGTTGGCACAGGCCAAGGTCCGCGTCTTTATGGTTTACAGCTTCCCGAGCTGGCTACGGCTGACAGGTGGGCAGCTGACTTTATGGCTCTGGGTTTACAGTGAAAACTTTTTTTTTGAAGTGAATCAATAAAGCTTGTTCAAATGTTTAGAAACCTTGGTTGAAAATTCTAGTTGTTCACCTGGGAGATAAAGCATATTTTATTTCTGGTCCTAAGTTTAGTTTTTAAAGTTAAGCTTGAATGCCATGCTTCGTCCGAGTAGCCCAAAGCTCCTCCTGTATTCAGAAACGTGAATTTTGGTTGCATGATTAAGTCAGTCCATCGTATCTTCTGTGATTTACACAGAGAAATCTTTCTGGACAAAGGGGCAGTGACTTTCTGACTTCCATATCCCCATGTTGTTCTCTGAAACCCCACTCTTCACTTGCCATCGCTTCGACTTAGGGGAAGAGAATTTGAATCTTTTCCCTCCCAAAACTTCAGTCTAAATCTTGGGCCTCGTTTCCTCCTCGTCTCGAGTAACATCCAGTCACGACGCTCCCTCCTCTAGCGCCGGTGTTCGCTTTCCTGCACTTGGTGTCGCCCAGGCTGGAAGGGAGTTGTGTTTTTCACCCCTTCGGATCTCTGGAGGAGGGACGTGCCCTCATTACTGTTTAGGTACGGCCCCCCTCCCCCCAGGACATCCAGTCAGAATTACAGACAGTAAAGCTACTCTGTTTACCAACGGGCTGGGCTGTTTGTTCCTCTGGCCCGAAAGCCTTCTGTCTGCGCACCCAGGCCGTGCCCACAGATCCTGCCTCCCCAGATGCAGCCCTGCCCTTCCCTCCGAGCCCGGTGGAGTTACCTGGCTCACACCCCACCCCTGCCTGCTGCCCGCCGCGCATCGGCCTCCCCAGGGCTGCTCTCCCGTGCTTTTCCTCCCTGTCTCTGTTCTGAGGGTACCGGCTGCTGAGGGCCTGCTTCCCACGCCTGCCCATCTCTGTTGAAAAGACAGGATTTGCCACGTTCCCTCCTACATCAGAACGTAGTTGCATTTTCCACGATAGCCCACACATTTGTCTTTACGTATTTACACTTGAATCTGTGATATCTCCAGGATTATCAGCCCCTTTTTCTTTTTTGAGTGATTTCACCCACAGCTCCTCCGTCTCCCCCAGAAAACTGAGATGAAGCTCAACATGGAGGAAAAGCCGCGGCTTTAGTCCGAGTGCTGACCACGGAGAGAAGGGCCCGGTCTCGGCTGCATGGTCCTTGTCATCTTCAGCTGCATGTTACTTGATATACAGAAGTACACATATTGCAGAATAAACTCAGAGGAAATGCTAGTGTGTTTTTAGGAAAGGTGCAGCCCTAGTGTTAGAAATGCTAATCTTCTTTTTAGGAGAATCCCCCTGTGGAGGTGAATGAGGTTTATCCAGCTCTCGATTGTTAGATCATCAATCATACTAACGGCAGAAAGTCATAAATTGGCGGTAGAGTGTATGTTTTACTTATATTTAAGGATATGCTTACATAAAACGTGCCAAAAATGATTCCCTTCACACGAGGAGTTGGGACAACAATGCAGAAACAGTTGAAATCCAACGCAGGAAGGGCTGTCGGGTAGCTGCTCTCCCAGTCCTGCAGTTCTGGAATGACCCACCGACCCCCTCCCCACCCCTACCCATCCGAGACAAAAAACTGACCTCAGGGCCGATGGATCCTTGTCAAACTTTTCTGGAACAGAGAGGCAGGCAATTGCCTTGGTTTTGAAGGATTTCCTCACTAACTGGAGACAAAGTAAAAATAAACCTGATGGACTAGATATGTCCTTAAAATAATTTTGAGAGCTGGATTTGGGACAAATGAGGTGGCCTGCCAATACTTTGTTTCCAGTGTTAAACTCTGGCTTTTAAAGATGAAAAGGAAACACAGTCTGTATAAAGTTAGGTTAAGGTCTAGCAAATTTCACTGTGTTCTTTGAGGAAACAATAAGACTGTGGCCTCACTATTCATACGTGTAAATTAGCAATGAAGACAAAAATATATTCCAGATCAAAAAATTGCCAACCTACAGGGCCAGCCCAATGGCTCTTAAGTCCGGCTCGATCTGCTTCAGTGGCCAGAGTTCCCAGGTTTGGATGCTGGGGTGACCTACACCACTGTCGAGCCCTGCTGTGGTGGCTTCCCACATATAAAGTAGAAGAATATTGGCACAGATGTTAGCTCAGGGCCAGTCTTCCTCACCGAAAAAAAATAAAATAAAAATTGCCAACTTACACATTCGTACTGAGCTGTCACCCATTTCTTTGAACACCATTCGTGCCGGAGTGGATGAGTCTCCTTCTAACCCTCTGCTTCCCGCTTGCTCTCATTTCGTCCACTTGATTCACCTAATTGTGTGCTGCTGCCTCCGAAGTTGTCTTTAACAAGTGTCTTCCTCAAACCACCTTCTCTGGTCGTCTCCTTGTTCCGCCTCTGCTGCCTGCTCTGCTCAGATGCTTGCTCCTACCTAAGGGCCACACGTCTCTGTGTCCCGGGGGAAGTGCTGGAGCCTGGGGGTCGGGGAAGGAACCCCACTGAGCCCTGGGCAGCTCTCTCCCAGGGCCGAGCCTGCAGTGGGGAGCAGAGCAGCCCTTTGAAAGGCAGGCCCCGTGCCCCTTGCCTAGGCTCTCATTTAATGTCACCTTTATCCTTTCCGGAGGTTCTGCTCTCCCTTTTTACAAACGAGAAAGCCGGAGCCCAGAGGCGTTAGCCGTCTGTCAGAGTTAGCACAGGAAGTGCTGGCTGAACCAGGATGAGCCGAGGGCCCCTTGCAGTTGCGCCTCAGAACGTGTCAACTGAAGCAGAGACAAACTCTTGGAAGGGAAGCTGGTCCTGAGTTAAATCTACCAATACTCAGGAAACGGAACAAATACCACTCACTAAGAGCTTAGGGTATGCAAGCATTCATCTCCATGATCTTAGGAATAATTGTGTATCTTACGTTATTAGAATTCTGAATCCACGTTCTTCACAGACAGTTTTCTAAAAATCCAGTGCATCTCTCTCATAACGTGGAGTGTTCCCTCAGAGAACAGTGTTGGAAATGGTGAGCGGGTTGCAGTGGGCTCTCAGTTGCCCAGACAACCTCAGGCGTGAGAACTGCGTGTGATCATAGCTCAGCTGCTCCTTGTGTCCTTGGAGAAGGCTTCAGATGCCACCGAGGAACTGAACGTGCCAGGAGCACAGCCGTCCGTCCCCCACTCCACTGCCCCTTAGAAGGGGGAATAGTGGTCACAACCCCAGCAACCACTTGTCAGGTGCCAGGGACCGTAGGCGACCTCACCTCTGGTTACTTCTCAAATTTTCATAGTTTAAAAAAAGTGACTACCTTTCTGCTTTGCATGGGTTATTATATTACCCATTTGACCAACTTTTTTTTTTTTCCCAAGTCATTTTATTGGGATTATAATGGTTTATAACATTGTGTGTTTTGGGGTGTACATTATTGTTTATCAATTCCTGAATACACTTCATCGTGCTCCCCCCAGTAGTCTAATTTTTATCCATCACCATACATACATGCCCCTTTATCCCTTTTGCTCACCCCAACCCACTTCCCCTCTGGTAACCACTAACCTGTCCTCTTTCTCCGTGTATTTGTTTATCTTCCACATATGAGTGAAATCATGCAGTATTTGTCTTTCTCTGCCTGACTTATTTCGCTTAACATCATACTCCCAAGGTCTATTCGTGTTGTTGCAAATGGCACGATTTTGTCCTTTTTTATGGCTGAGTAGTATTCCTCTGTGTAAACATATACCACATCTTCTTTACCCAGTCATCTGTTCTTGGGCACTTGGGTTGCTTCCACGTCGTGGCTATTGTGAATGATGCTGCAGTGAACATAGGGGTGCATAAATATCTTTGGATCATTGATTTCAAGTTCTTTGGATAAATACCCAGTAGTGGGATGGCTGGATCTTATGGTATTTCTATTTTTAATTTTTTGAGAAATCTCCATACTGTTTTCCATAGTAGCTGGACCAGTTTGCATTCCTACTAGCAGTGGATGAGGGTTCCCTTTTCTCCACACCCTCTCCAGCCTTTGTTGTTTTTTGTCTTGGTGATTATAGCCATTCTGATAGGTATTAGATGATATCTCATTGTAGTTTTGATTTGCATTTCCCTAATAATTAGTGATGTTGAACATCTTTTCAGGTATCTGTTGGCCATCTGTATATCTTCTTTGGAAAAAATGTCTGCTCATATCCTCTGTCCATTTTTTGATTGGGTTGTTTGGGGTTTTTTTGTTGAGTTGTATGAGTTCTTTATATATTTTGGAGATGAACCCGTTGTCTGATAAATGATTTGCAAATATTTTCTTCCAGTTGGTGGGTTGTCTTTCTGTTTTGTTCATGGTTTCCTTTGCTTTGCAGATGCTTTTTAGTCTTGACTAACTTTTTTTGATGAGGGGCCGTACACATAAAATATAGGTCTGTTAATAGCATATGTAAACTTTTCTCTCTTTTTCCCCTTTATGGTCATGAAAAGAAACAGGAGAGCAGCATCTCGGAAGACTTGGGCAGACAGTTGGGGTGGGGGTTCAAATTCTTGTCTGGAAGCACAACGCCTTCCAGAGCTTTGCCACTCCGTGTGGGGGTCTGTGACCAGCAACCTGCGCGTCACCTGGGAGCTCCTTAGAAATGCAGACCCTCAGCCCTCTGCCCAGGACTGCTGGAGCAGAGTCTGCACTTCAGGGAAATCTCAGAGGTGTCTGTGCTCCTTTTGGCTTGAGAGCCCAGGTCTGGGAGGTCGCTGTTGCTGCTCCGGTCACCCAATGTCATTTTCTTCCGCAGGTTACTGGAAGAATTGGTTCAGAAAGAGAAAGAATTACAAGCACTCCTTCATCAAGCTATTGAAGAAAAAGACCAAGAAATTAAACACCTGAAGCTTAAGTCCCAACCAATAGGTGAACAGCAGAAAACTTTAAAGTCATACTGGTCAGCCAGGCTGCCACAAGTGCTGAGAAAGCCAATGGCTGTTTTATCTCATGGCTTGATCAGCATCTGTCACTAGTGCCACAGCTACACGCAGAAATTGTGTTTAAAAAACATGCAATTAAAATTGTAGCAAACTATCAATTCTTGTAAGTGCAGTAAACGTAAGATGATTCAGAGTCCTCTTTTCCTGAGATTATACATTATTGAGGTAAATAGGGCTCTCCACTTTTTTTGACTTTCTTTCTTTTTGAAGATTTCACAATGAGATTACTAGAATGAAATAATGCTATTTTTTACCATTTTGCATTTATATTCTGTGTATTCCAGGTTTTTTTCTCTCTTTATTATTTGACAGGGCTTAAATAGAATAAAGATGTAGTAATAAAAAGTCATAGATTGGATACATCTAAAACAGATACAATGTTGTATGTCGATTATATCTCAATTAAAAAAAGTCATAGATTAGAACTTTGAAGAAATCTTTTCTGTGAGAGATTGTAGGTGGGAGATAATCTTTAGAGAATCTTAAGTAGCCAGTTTAGAGGAAGATAAATTCTTAGTTTTTTGTTCAGATATCTGGCTCTTCCATATTATTGCAAATAGTGGAAAAATAGGCTTATAGTTATATGGTTCTCTGCTAATTATACTCATCTTCGTTGCATGCAAAATACACAGTACGATTTTGGCGCACCATTTTATTCTAAGAGACTATAAAGTTGACATGAAAGAATGAGGTGGGAGTAGTCATTACATGATTGCTTCTGACTCTCCGTTTACCCGTGTATCCAGTAGACTTTGAGAATTTTATTTATGTTATCATTTGTGCTGCAGCCTCCATGGCTTCTATTGCTTATTCTCTGATAGAGAAAAATCTTTTCAAGTGTCAGTAAATGTCTGTTGACTGGGAGGGTCTTTGGTGACCTTTGTTGGTGAATCAACACTCTCTTGGTGATGAATGTCCATCCCCCCACCCTCAATTCTGTTCCAGACATTCCTGGGTTGCCCGTGTGTCACCTGAATTCTCCTGGGACAAATACTGAAGATTCTGAACTTACTGAGTGGCTGAGAGAAAATGGAGCCGATGAAGACACCATAAGTCGGGTAAAGAAAACTCTCTGTGGGACAAGCTTCCTTTCCCCTCATGTCATAGTGTGGGGTACCTACTGTGCGCTAGTCACAGGGGAGACACTGGGAGAACCCAGCCCAGCCCTGCCCTCCTGGGGCTGACAGACCAGGGCAGGCAGACGATAATCACATAATTCCACGGATAGAAGTATAATTATGCCCTGATGAACTCTGTGAAGGAGGCCCGTCCGGCGTCGGGGGATGGGGGGGGGGGGGGGGGGGGGAGAGCGTTTAAGAGGTGCTGGGTGGGCGGAAGTCTGAAGGAAGACGGAGGAAACAGACCGGGCCATCCATTTGTGTGTTGGGGGGGGGGGGGCAGACAAGAAGGGGAGATCACCGGGGCTGGGGTGCAGCATGTGCAAAGACCCCTAGTGAGGCTCGCCAGGGCTTTGTGGTCCAGAACCCCTGAGGATTTCTGTGTTTTGGGATTGAAAATAAGAAATGGGAAAAATCAAGACAGAACCAAAAAGAAGTTCTTCTGTTTCCAATTCTTTCTTCTGTTTGTTAACTTTTTAATTCTCTTGCAACATTACTAGACTCCACAGGGCAATGGCTATTTATTGTTACTTAATAAAATAGATCTAGTTAGTGAACTTTCATCAGAAACAAACACTTTCTATATAAACCGTATTCTGTCTATGATGACTTAATAACCCCGTTCCTTATAGACTTTTGTATTCAGCATGAATAGCATTTATTTATATTTTAAGATTATATATATGTGCACACATATACACATGAGGTTATATTTTTATTATTTTATAGAAATGGCCTTTTAATACAATATTACATTGATTTCAACTTTATATTTAAATTTAAAAAAATAAGAATAAAGATGTCTTTTGACTTGATAATTTATTAGACCACTAAATGAAATTTAGGGTCTCCTTAGAAATCTGCATAACAGATTATATAAATGGAAGCACCTCTCTTGCCCATGAGAAATAATGTATCCCAACAAGTTCTCCAAAACATTCATCCCTCCAACTCAGACTCAAATGACAATGAAAAAGTAGTAATTGATGCTACACTAAATCATTGCCCTTTTTTTTATATTTAAAAGCTTCACTTAAATTCAGGACTCTGATTTTGTAGTAATTATTGGAAAGTACCTTTTATTAGCCATGAAAAATAAGTTCAGAAATTGTGTAAGGAATACCCTTCCAGGAACATATTTTATCCATGTGAGAGAAATAAAGGTACGTGGCCCCAAACCCCCCAAATAAAAACATTATCTTAGGGGCCAGTCCTGTGGCTTAGTGGTTAAGTTTGAGCTCCCCTTCAGCAGCCTGGGGTTCTCGGGTTCAGATCCTGGGTGTGGACCCACCCACCATTCATCAGGCCATGCTGTGGTGGCGTCCCACATAGAGGAACTAGCATGACTTACAGATAAGGTATACAACTATGTAGTGGGGCTTTGGGGAGAAAAGGAAAAAAAAGGAAAAAAAGAGGAAGATGGGCAACAGATGTTAGCTCAGGGCCAATCTTAAAAAAATTATCTTACAAGCAGCGGATGTAATTACAAGCGAGTCTTATCTAGTTATTAGAAAACCAGTCAGAAATTCTGTGTTGCTTGTAATCTTTACTTTATGCATTTTGAAAACATATGGATGTATTTCTTTGTAATTATTTTGTTATGGGGGCACTTTCCCCTAATAATTCCAGAAGATTATGTGGATTTCCTTTTAGGTTCACTTTTTATTATTGCCAGTGTTTACATTATGGATAATCTGCTATTAATTAAAGGTTTTATAAAACATCTTAATTTTGTGCATATTTTGCTTTCTCCACAGTTTTTGGCTGAGGATTATTCACTAGTGGATGTTCTCTACTATGTTACACGTGATGATTTAAAATGCCTGAGACTAAGGTACCACTTTTCTTTGTGTTCAGTTGGCATGATGGAAAGAGCAGGGCAGAGAGCAGGAAGCCCAGGCTCTGGCCCTGGTTGGTCCCTACCTAGCTCTAACCAGCTCTGACCAGCTCTGACCAGCTCTGACCAGCTCTAACCTAGCTCTGACCAGCTCTGCAATCCCGGGCGGAGCTCTCTGGTTCTCAGTTGCTCTGAGTAAACTGAGTTAGGTGGATCAGGCTATTATCAGGTGCTCTAATAACCAATATTTCTGTATTAGTAAATGCAAATCAGCTGGAAGAATTTTCCTGATAACGTGTCAGACTAAGAGCATGCAGATATCCTACAGCTGCCTTAAACAAAGGCTCTAATTTGGTTCATGATTGTGCCATACTTATTAGAAATATTAGGATGATGTGCTGATTTGCCATCCAAATGCCTGGTAGAGTCTGATACAGTTTCTTACAATAATTCGTTTTGCTATCAGGCCAAGCATACACGTAACTGTTACTCCCACCTACCTCCATCAAGACACTTTTCAAAAGAGCTGGGACCTGAGGGTTTGTGCGAGGGGAAAGAAAAGGCTTGGAGGGACGATGAGAAAATATATACAAAAAGAATACAGAAAGCCTGATAAGGCTCTGGGATCCTCATGTTCTGATCAGAGCAGCTGAAAGCTGAGAAGTCGCTTTTCTGTTTCAAGGGCAGTGTTTCAGATGAAGCGTTCTCTTCACCCTGTTCTTGTGTCTTTAACCAGGGGAGGGGTGCTCTGCACGCTGTGGAAGGCCATCACGGACTTTCGAGACAAACAGACTTGACTGTCGCTCAGCAACTTTCCGTGGAGATTCTGAAGATTAATACAGACCTGATCTTCTTCAGGGAGGGAGAATCGAAGGGAGAGGAGAAAGAAGCTGCACTTTAAACCCAGTATTTGTTTACTCATGTTAAAAAAAAAAATAGAATACACTGAAATTTCCTAACTGTTTCTATTTCTATAATTCATAAGGACTCTTAAAATAATCCTAAACATCCCAGTGTTTAGGATTATTTTAGTCTAAAGATTTTTATGGAAGTATTTTTAACTCAGCAGCTATTGCACTTCAGCCAAATGTTTATTTCACACGAAACGGATAGAACATTTCACGTGATTGTACATCACTGGAACAGAACCAAAAATGTGACTGTAACTTTTGAGGCTTCGGTGTGTTTGTAATATGCCCTGATAATCTGAGTAGAAATGCGTGATTTCAATTATTGTATAAAGTTTATGTTTTTTCTAAGTGTGCAGAATCTGAGAGCAGTGGTTTATACCTATCTGTATTAATTGTAATATTGACGATATTTTGTAACTGAAGTGTCCGGCCTGCAGCACACCCGTGTGAGTCCCTTGTGTACTGCTAAACTGTACCAGTTGCACATGCCTGAATCTCAGTAACGTTGGCTTGTTCTAAAGCTGTCCATTGTGTCATATTTACCCTAAAAAGTAAAAAGACTCTCAACACACTGTTTTGATAAATTCTAAAGAATTCCTATTTTGTTTTGACAAACTAGGTAACTACCGTGTTAAAATTCTAGTTGTTTCTTCAGCTCTCACATTAAATGGAATCTGTCTTCTATTCAAGTAATCTAAGAACAGCTGAGACCCAGGTTGTTCTTGGGGCAAGACAGTGAGAAGAGAGGACGAAGGAAAAAGAGAGTAAAAGAAAGCCAGTGTATTTTTCTCAAGGCTCCAAGTTCTCTTGAATGTCTGTTGTGTATCTCAAATAGCATCCCAATGGAGAACACTGCATTTTCTGTCTCCTTCATCTTAGTTCTCATATTTGAGGGAAATATTTTTATTTTAAGCTGACTGTTACATTTTATAAGCCTGCCATATTAATAGGATGAAGTCTGAAGTTCCTAGATAGACGAATGAGATAAACAAGTGTCTTCAGTACAGAGGAACCAGCTTATTGTGCAGCTTATTGTGAAATAACAGAGAAGCTGTTCTTGTATCCTGACGACGTCTGTATAACGGTCTCTGATAAAACGGGCGCCATCTTTATTCCTATGTGAAAAAGCAACGTACAGTATATTTTATATTGCGTTAGAGTGTACAACACTTTTTCATTTGATACTTGCAACAACATAGCTGCGTCTTTTTTTTACGTCCCAAATCCGAGGACAGGCAGTTGCTTCCTACATCCTGTGGGGAAGGCGTCAAGGAGGTGAGGTGTCAACTAACTGACGTGTATCTTGCGCCTCTGCAACACCGGGTAGCTTCTTTATTCAGCCGCGGCTCACACCGCAGTCCTAAGGGGTCAGTGCTTCTTGTAGACTGTGCGCAGGGTCAGGCGCCCATCGTCAGCCAGCTGTTTAATGATGCAGTCTTCTCCTGGGCTCTTCGCCCTACTCTATCCTTGAGGGCGCATTTTCCTCTAGCCCCATGTGGTCCATAATACATTCCCAGACCAGCATCATTAGGTTTTTGTCCAGATTCTGGGTCTTAGTCAAAAGAAGGCAGTTCCACTGTGGCCCCAGTTTCGTGAAAGGTTTGCACTTGCAAGGCCTTTGGCATCCATCCAGGCCGGTGGTTCTCAACCAAGCTTCACATTAAAATGATGTGGAGGGGCTGGCCCGGTGGTGCAGTGGTTAAGTTCACACGTTCCGCTTCGGCAGCCCAGGGTTCACCGGTTCAGATCCCGGGTGCGGACATGGTACCGCTTGGCAAGCCATGCTGTGGTAGGCATCCCACATATAAAGTAGAGGAAGATGGGCACGGATGTTAGCTCAGGGCCAGTCTTCCTCGGCAAAAAGAGGAGGATTGGCAGCTGATGTTAGCTCAGGGCTAATCTTCCTCAAAAAAAAAAAAAATGATGTGGATACTTTAGAAAATAATACTGATGTCACCTTAGGAAAACTGCTTTTCCTGGTCTGGGGTAGAGCCCAGAGCTCCTTTTACAAACTCAGCAGATGCTTTAACACTGTCAAGTCCCACCTCCTTACTCAAGTGACACCTGAGGTCAGTGGAGAGGCGGCAGTAAGATATCACTATTTGTTGTCCATTTGGTGTAGCAGGAGTCCAGACACCTGGCCCTGGAGCAAAACTATCCCCGACCTCGTGACCTTGGGCAAAGTGATTAACCTCTCCAGGGCTCGGTCTCCTCATGTGAAATGGGGAAATAACATAGGGTGGTTGTAAGATTTAAACACAATAATGCAGGCGAGGCGCTCAGTGCAATGCTTAGCAGGTGGTGAGCACTGAGAAGCTGCTCCTCCTGGAACATCTCATCACTCACAAGTACTTATTAAATCTTACTGGGTGCTGCATGAACGAGGCACAGCTCTTGCCTCTGAGGTTCACCGTCAGGTGGAATCAAGGTGAAGTAGAAACGAGGTGGAGGAATAGTTCCTACACGTATACGTACGGTTACATCTGCCTGCCAGAGGGGCTCAAGGCAAGCTCTCCAGAGAAGTGCAGGGCGGAGCTGAGCCTGGAAGACGGTTTGTAACACAACAGTCACACGTGGGTGGTGTTGGCCGTCTTGTCAGAGAAACAAGACCGGAATCTGCTCTGGAAAGTAGATCCAATGTTTCTTTTTAACCACATTTTGATCTCTTTCTCTGAATTCTGCCATTGCATGTTTTGTTTCATTCGTTCCTAACCCGGCACAGGAGATGGTTTGGCAGTGAGCTATTGTTAACCCGCTGGGGGGCCTACTGTGCGTGAGGCACTGTGGCAGCAGGAGAGAGAGATGGTGCCCGTCAGGTCCAGAATGCAGACGGTGCAGGTCGAGTCATCACCGACTCCTCGTTCTCTAAACAATAAGTGATGGCTCCAGGCTTTAAGGACATCCGACAGGGAAACAGAAGACAAAGTCCCTGCCACCAAGTAATTCATATCAGATTGAAGACACAAATGTGCCGCGACAAATCGCACCTCGTCTGTGGTAAAGGCTGGACGAGTGGCAAGCCCAGAAACCCGGCGCAGGTTGAGGGGCGACGGGCGTCACTGAGGAGGGGGACCTCAGCCTGGGCCTTGGAGGGAAGTTTGGTTAAAGAAGTCAGGACCGGAAAGCCTCTCTGGACAGAGGGCTGGGAGCCAAGGACAAAGGCCAGAAAGCAGGGATTTGCACGGTGTTCAGGAGAAAGTGAACAAGTTTTACAGTGCCTTAGCACAGACAAAGTTTTAACTCATATTTGGCTGGGAAGTGGGAAGAGAATGGGGTAGGAGAGAGGCCCGGGAGGGAGGTGAAGTGGGCATTAAGCTGTGAGGAAATGGGGGCTCTATTAAAGGTTTCTAAGCAAGGGAAGGGTGTATAAGGTTAATCTGGCGAAGTTGTGTTGGGTAAATCAGAGGGAACAGCAATCGGATAGAGCAGTTGGAATAGAGCAGGTGGAACAAAAACAGTGAGTCGACAAGATTTGGGAACTATGCTTCGGGCGGTGAGGACACAGAGAGGGAAGGATAGATGCTGAGCCGAAGTGAGTAAGCGGAGAATTCAAAACTAGGCAAGTTTGGAGGGGGAGCTGGTGTGGGACGTGTTGAGTTAACGGCAGAGCATCATGGTAGAAATGTGCAGAGACCATGAGGATGTGTGGGGGGATGTCAGCACTGAGGCCGAGGGTGTATATTCTGGACCTGGGGGGTCACCTCGATGGAGATAATGGTAAATGAGGGCTGTGAGAGAGGCTGGAGACAGAAAGGTTTGGGCCTAAAATTTTAGGAGGAAGGTTTTAGGAGGGTTTAGGAGGGAGGAGAAATTTAAGTCGTCAAAGGAGACAAAAGGACTAGCCACAGAGGAGTGAGAAACACTAAGCCAGTGGTGCAGGTCAGGAGGAAGACCAGCAGAGGATTGAGAGCTGCAGAAAAGTCCAGGGGAACGACAGATGGAAAAATAGTCACAGGGAATTTGATTTCATACCCTGCAAAGTGTTTATAGACAGGCAAGAAAGACCATAGCTGGTCAAAGAAAATAAGGCAATAACGGCACCAGAGTCCTTCGGTCTATTACCTTTGGTGAACAAAACGTATGACAATAGATTTGGGAGTGTGAGAAGTTAAGGGGATAAATTTCAGAGTCCTGCCTGTAGTTGTTGGGGTAGAGCCCCTGAATGGAGCAGCATTTGGGGACTAGGAGGAAGAGGGGGCAGATGGTGTCAGGAGGTCCAGCTTCTCCCCTGGAAAGGGGAACCATGGCCATTCAGAGAGACTTTGAGGTGGATGTGAGAGCTCAAGAGAGATGGCTCCTGTGTTCTAAGTACAATGTGATGGTGTGTGACATTCAACAGATGTCATCCACACCCGCATACTCAGGCCCACCCTGTTACAGACACCCAGTTCAGGATGGAAAGCATAGTCTGTACATAGTCAGTGCAGGATTTCCATGGTTTTTTTTTTTTTTTTTTCCAGGAAGATTAGCCCTGAGCTAACTACTGCCAATCTTCCTCCTTTTGCTGAGGAAGATTGGCCCTGAGCTAACATCCATGCCCATCTTCCTCTACTTTATACATGGGACGCCTACCACAACATGGCTTTTGCCAAGCGGTGCCACGTCTGCACCTAGGATCCGAACCAGGGAACTTGGGGCCACCGAGAAACAGAAGTGTGAACTTAACCGCTGCGCTACAGGGCCGGCCCCCCTCCGTGTTTCTTATTGCACTTATTTTTGTGTAATTCATGACAGTCTGAAACATAAGTCAGCAAAGGAATGGGAGGAGGGCTAAGCACATACACACACAAAAAACCCCCAAAATAAGCAGACACACACAAACATAAACAGCAATAAGGCTTGACTTCTTTTTAGGGGGAAACCGCGGTCAAAGCAAGAACCCAGTGCTGTTCTTGAGTAGGCAGTAAATCAGAGGTTTGAAAACAAACCCCCTCTCTTCGCCAAGGTTCTCCCAGGGAGTTCACCTCTCCAAATTCAGCTGGGGGTCTTCCCGGTGTCACAGGAAAGTATCTTGAACTCCGGTGCCTTAATATAGTAAAAAATATCTTTGCTGAGGCCCAAGCTGGGGTCTAAAACCACCTCCACCCACGTGTGCTTTACTTTCACTGACGAGCACTCTGACGGGAGTGACCGGAATGTGATTCAGGGGGATCAGTAGCTAAATGATCAGTTTGCCTAATCCAGTAGAGATGCTCCAGGAAACCCCTAACTCCCAACCGCAGCGCCAGGCCCTTGGTCAAAGCCTCTGCGCAGGCACCGGTGACCCAGAAAACAGAACCGGACGGGCCCTCCTGGGCTCGGGGCCGGCATTTTCACTCGCGGGGGGAGAACGACCACCCCAGCAGGACCCGGTACTGCGGGTCCGCTCGCGTCCGGGGCTGCGCTCCGTCGGGGCCTCCGGGTCACGGGCTCGTTCCGCTCGGCGTTCTGTGCTTATCGCCCGCTGGCGCAGAAACTGGTCGCTCCCTAGCTATCACCGGTGTCTCTAAAGAAATCGCTGCCTGCTGCTGGGCGCGTGCTACGCGCAGCGAGCCCGAAGTCGCAGCGCGGGCACCAACGGGGACCGGGGATAAGAGGGGCCCCGTCGCTGGGCACCGGTGTCGCCGCCCGTGTGCCGGGCGCACCAGCGACAGAGGCCTGGCGACGAGACAGGTGCCCGGCCACGGCGCCCCGGAGCGCAGAAGGGACGACGCGGCGTGGACTCGGCCCGCGGTGGGCCTCCGCCGGGCTCCCCTGCTCGCCGGCCGCCGCGAGCTCCAGCCCGGCGAGGCCGAGACGGCGCCTCCCGAGGCCCTCGCCTCCCCCGGGCCGGTCCTCGGGCCCTCCGGGTCCCCAGCCGCAGGCGTGGCCGCCCCCAAGCCCTAGGGGAGCAGGCGGCGGTGCCGGAGCTCGGAGCCCACGTGCAGGCCCGGCCCGCTGCGCCCGCACCCGGGGCCCAGCCGCCCGCCACGCCGCACCTGCCCGCGCGGGGGCGCGCTCGGCCCCGCGCTCAAGGCGCTCGCCACGCCCACCCAGATCGCCACGCCCCC
>NC_060277.1:1962194-1978237 GCF_021613505.1 Equus quagga
CCCGCAGGGACGCGGGGCGGGGGCCGGGGGGCGCGGGGAGCCCGCAGTGACGCGGGGCGGGGGGCGCGGGCGCGCCGTCGGCTGAGGCCCTCGGAGTCCGTGTTTTCAGTTGGTCGCCTGCCCACGGGGGCACGTCGCCTCGGGTGGTCACCCCCACCCCGTCTGCACTGGGGACAGGGCGCGCGTCTCCCAGACTTGGGAGGTTGTCTTGCCGATCCGCCCCTCTCCCTAGTCCCCTTCTTTTGTTCTTGGCCGGTAAACTTTCTGGTACCTTTCTGCACTTGGGATGGGGCGGTGAGGCGGTGATTTTAAAAAGAGTTTAAATCGCAGGCTCCTCAAGGCAGTATGTTTTCTGCTCCTATACACGCATAATCAGGAGCAATTGTTTCCTGAATGTGTGGATCACCTCCGCCAAAAAAGAACTATCGACTTAGATGGTATACTTATTTTAGTGTGAAACGTCCGGAAAAGCTGTAACAGTCTTTGCAAGTTACGTGTCTGCTCTGCCACGAAGAGTTTGGGACCTAAAGTCTAATGACTTTAATCTCTCCAGCCAAAACACCTGAGGTTGGTTCTGACAAGGTGTCTTGAACTTGTTTACTTTGAAGTCATGACGCTTCCTGTACGTGGTTTATTTTGACTTAATAATGTGTTTGAAAGGTTGGTGGATCATTGTTTTGGTTTGGGGTGGGGAGAGGAGATGCCTTCATAATTGCTTTGGGGAACCTGGTGGCTGGGGATCCGGATCCCCCGAGCAATGGCTGCATCCTCATAGTGAGTACAAATGGTTTGTCGTCTAATCCGCACGAAGTAACTGCTTCTGAAACAAAATTGTTTCAGTGAGTTAACACGCACCAATTTATGCTCAGAAAAATAAACGCTTCCTAGAATCTACACATGAACTCGTTCAGATGTAAGTGAACTACAGACTAGCATAGTCAGTGCCTGAGAGCGTTGACTAATGAACTGGTCCTGCTTCTGACCTTTGGTATGCAAATCACCCATGTGGCTGTCAGTGACATATTTTCTTTTATGAAGACGGGAATTTAATTGGCTGCTGTCTCCATTATACTAAACAATTCTTCCATACTTTTGCCTAGGAACTACAGTTTCTAAGAGACAAATTTTATATATAGTCTTTTCAATTATTGTACTTTGTAATTTAACCACCTTATTTTTGGCCCACATCTTTTTCCTCTTTTTCTAGCTCTTTGGTGTTCAGAAGCACCTGTGTGAGCAGGTGCCAAAGGTAGAAGAAAGGTGAAAATATAGTTTTTTAAGTCTAGGTAGCAATATTTTGAGTGGACAACTGAGGATTGATTGAATTTTAACAACTTAAGAAGTTTTCCATATATTTAAAACTTGTTACCTATAAAATGTTTGTTAAGACTATTGAAAGGTACTGTATAAGTCTGACACTTAAAAACCATGTTTCTGTCAGCACATATTTATCTTCTACTTGAAGGTAGTCAAATCACACTACTTGTGGTGAAATTTTTTATTTCTATTCTTTCGATGTATTTTTCAAAAGCCAAAGGTAAGAAGGAACTGAAAAAAATAGTTCATTTGGAAACACATTTTCAATTTCACCACCAGAGGACATCGAGTGATTTTTCAGGCTGTTACTTCGAATAGTCCAGTGACTGATATGCACAAAACTGCCCCTGCCCGGCGTTCTGTATTTAATTTTATGCCCGTGCTCAAGAGCTGTGGAAGGTGCGTGTGCACAGCTGACTTCCCAACTTGATAACTTCTTTTAAAAAGCCTACTGAATTAGACCAAAGGGAAAGCTGCTTTTGAGTAATTCATGAGATAACACTTTCAGGCACAGGAAATAAGTTAATACCTGTGATGTGTGAATTCTGTTGATATTCTTTTGGGGGAGATGACCTGGAACTGGGCTTTTTCCCTCTTTGGCTGGCCGTGTCGTGAAAGAACATGGGTTTTCTTTGCGATCTTGGTCATGACCCTTCACTGCATTTTTCCAAGTTAAAAAATGATCTTTAAGGTCTCTCTTAGCTCTGAGAGTCTACAAATATCTGCAAATAAAAGTGGTAAGAGAGGGGCTCAGATTAAACTTCTCCCTTTTGAAACTCAGGTCCTAAAGCTCGTACTGCTTCATTCAGGTGACTGGACGACATCCCATTGTCTTGTGGCTAGTCGTACCTTTACATCTTGCGAAGTAGGAGAGACGTATTATTAGACCAGGCAGTTGTGCTCAGAAGCATGCCTTTATCTGATATCACTAGTTATGCATGTGTGTGAAACACTAATTTACATTGGCGTGTTCTCTAAAAAGATTCCAACATCTTTGCCTCCTGATGTGTGAAAAATAATCATTCGAAAGGAGTTATTTTTTTAACTCAAATCTCATTATCTTAATGTAAGAATTGAAAATATTGAGGCTCAGAATAATTTGATCAAGAAATGTGTACCTTTCATATGTTAAGCGTTTTGGTGGCTGGAAGGTTGATGACGGGATCCCTGGATTTAGCAGGGACAATAAAACCCACAAACCAATCATTGCCAGGCATGAGGAGTTTGGTGAAGAAAGAGTTACTGCTCACTGTGGTTGTTCATCAGGGAGGACACACTAGGTAAAGTAATTAATTTAAACTTTAAAAAATAAGTAAATGATATGTAATGTTGGGTGGAGGAAAGAGAGAAAAAAATTAAGGTGCTAAAAGTAAAGCTGCAGATACGGAAAAGAGCCAAATTTTAGTCATGTTGACTCGTGTGAGCGTTGACGTGAAAAAGTCCTAGATCAACTAGGAATGATGATACGTTGGGGCCAGATTGTGGAATGATTGAAGGTCAGGCTAAGAGGTTGGTACATTATTCTGTGGACAGTGGGGAACTGTTGATGATTCTTGAGAATAACGTATCTTGACTAAAGCGTGATGAATTAGCTAACTCTGGGTGCATGAATCTTGAAAGCTTGATTGCAAGGTCTAGCAGAAGAGCTCAGTTGTGCCTTTAACGAATGCCTAGCCCCTCCATCCAGGAAGTCATTCTCTTCAGTTGCTTGTTGCTGCTTTGGGAAGGGTAAATGGGGATGGTAAGAGTGCATGAGGAGCATCCGCACAGCTGGACAGATAGCCACAGCTCTGGAGATCAGTGAAAACTGGAGATCTACCCAGCTGGTCCTCAATTTGAAGTAAGAGTGTAGGCTAGAAGATGGATTTAAGGAAGAGTCCAGTAACATACAGACCAGCTTCGAGTTTCCTGCAGAAAACTAGCCAGGCATTGGAAATGGGAAGAGAATGATTAATTCAGGATTCTACAGAGGCGTGTGTGCAGGTAAACAGTGGCGTGGAAGATTATACTCCAGGTTCGAGTTTGGCTCATTGGCGTATAAGTGGCACGAAATATTCATGAGGAGGACCTGGTTTTGGTGGGAGAAATAGAAAAATCTGTTTTAAACGTGGCGATTGGAGGTACAAGAGTGACATGGGAGTGAAGGAGAACAATAGAGGTTAGGACTCTGGGATTTGTTCCCTAAGGGAATAAAGACGGAAGCCATGAGAGCAGAGCCTAGAAAGGGAAACTGAAAAGGGGTGAGACATGTCGCGAGCACAGGAGGAGGAAGAGCTGGCAGAAAAGCTGGAAAGATAGGAAAAGCCAGGCTGAGCAGTGCCGCACCCACCGCAGGAGACAGACAGAGCAGTCAAGGATTCAGAGACCGAAGAGGGAAAGGGCCATGGGTGTGGTTCCAGGTTGTCGCTGGCGATCCCCAGAAGAGGATTTCGCAGTTGGTGCGAGAGTGTGGGAGGCACCAGACTGTGCGTGAGTGATGGGCGAGCGACTGCAAGGCAGAGACGGCCAGTTTAGAAGGCCCTCCGCAGTTTGCTCGTGAAAGGAAAACTTTCAAATCCGTGAATAGGCGGAGGGATTTTCCTCTCTTTTTAAAATTTACTGTTTAATTTTCATACAAAAAATTTCATGTGTTTTTGGGTGTACAATTCATTGAGTTTTGTCAAATGTATAGTCATGTAACCACTGCTGTCAGTATGGTCCATAAGAGTTCTCTCAGCCCAGAGAATTCGCTCGGGCTGCCGCTGTTGGTCAGGCTCTCCTCCTACCTTCAGCCCTGGCAGCCACTGAGCTGTTGGCCATCCTTCTAGTTTCGCCTTTTCAGAATGTCATGAAAGTGGAATCGTACAGTGTAACCTTTTGAATCTGAATTTTTTCACTAAGCATAATGCATTTGAGATTCAAACGTGTTGTTGTGTGTGTCAATAGTCATTTGAGTATTTGCCATTGTGAGGAAGTACCACAGATTGTTAACCCATCCACCCATTGAGGAACATTGGGAAATTTCCAGGTTTGGGCAGTTATGAATAATGCTACTGTAAATACAGATTTTTCTCATTTATCTAAGGGAAGCACCTAGGAGTGGGATTGCTGACTCATGCATGTTTGTAAGAAACTGGCAAACTCTTTTCCAGAGTGGCTGTACGATTTTGCATTCCTACAAGCAATGTTTGAGTTCTGGCTGCTCCACATCCTTGCCAACACTTGATGTTGTTAGGTTTTGTTTTGAATTGTTAGCCATTCCACCAAGTTCTTTGAGTAAAGCTATGTAAAAGTAGCACCCTTGAATTAGGAAAACCTGTGAAGGGAGTGTTGCTCCCAGAACCCAGGTGTAAGGGGGTTTTTATTTGGCTCTAAGGTCATCAGCTGCTTTATTCTTTTTTCCCATGGTATTTATTTCCTGTGGAGCCTGCATTCTGAAGCTGATTATGGACAGAAGCGCCATAGTACGGCACAGCCCACGTCAACCCAAATTCTTGTCCCTGTTACGTCTGCCTTCTAATCCCTTGAGATGCGACTTTCCAGAATTTGGAAAGATGGTTTTTCAGTTAGAAAGCTAGAAATATTGGTCATATAGCTTGTGTTATGGTCTTGATTGTTAATTCCTGTTGGCACAATTTGTATTGTCAAGCCGAATACTCAGCATCGGTTCTCGGGTCCTGAAGACGCTTACAGTGCTCTGTGAGTCTGGACGCCTGATCACCACGCTGGGCTGAGCTGCTGTGTGCTCAATCTATGTAGGGTTTAGGCTTATTCTTTGCTGCGAAGTCCAGTTTTACAGTTTCTCCAGCTCTTGAGTGGGTTAGTGCTTTCTGCCTCTTTAATATTTCAGCTCTTGAAATACTCAGAATTGTACTTGTTCATAAATTTAAATGGCATTGGATGGTTTTTCTGTGTTCATTAAATACTGTTCTCCTTAGTATCATTACCAGCTGAGGAAGAATCGGTAAGATTCTCTTTTTTTAGTTGCCACTTTGAATTTTGAGTTGAAGCGTAATATGTTTTTGGCAGCAAGAGCTCATGCATTTGGTAGTTCCTCGTCCTTGAAGCTCCTTCAGAAATAGTTGTCAAGGAACAAATTTTGGGAAAATTCCGAGAATTGACACCGCTGACCGGATAACGCAGGTGAACAGAGGGTCACACAACAAGCAGAAAGGAAGCTGAGCGGCATGCCCGTGGTGACGTGACTGCACTGTGCAGGGGTTGTTAGTAAAGTGGGATATACTTAAAGTTTAGAGTGCTGAGATTTGGGGTATCTTAAGATTTCTTCTGTGACTTTTAAAAAATTCTATGAAAGCTGCCTTTTTGGAGTTGGCTTCCTGGTATAGAGAACCGTCCTTTCCAATGGCATAGCTAGAAGAGCCCTTTCTTCTAGTGTCCCCACTCCCCAGGGCAAGGCCTGTTTGGGTGGCAGTAACGTGCATAATAATTGGCTGTAGCAGAAACACTGGGCTGCTTCTCAAGACTGTAATCCAGGCTTCCGGTTCTCAGGAGCTCCTGGCCTGACTCTGATGGGCAGACACACCGGACAGGACCTGGTGGCCTGCTTCCTGCATTCCGGCTGGATTGGTTTCTGTTCATGGCAGTGCTCCAAATTAGTACAGTGACACCCTCACCACTGCCCCGGTGGGTTCATCCAAACGCGGCTCGCTCCTTGGGCAGAAGGTCATGTTGTTGGAACGACTGCTGAGCCCCTGTGCTGGAGCATCGTTGGCTCTCAGTCTCGGCAGTGCGTTCACATCACCTGGGACCTTTGACATGTCCCTCAAGCCCAGCCACACCCCAGGCAATTAGCTGAGACTCTCTCCGGGTGGGAGCCAGGTGGCTGTGTTTTTAAACGCCCTGGGTGGCTCCAGCGTGCAGTCGAGGCCGAGAACTGCTGGCTTAGATCCGTTTCCTAGTTAGTGCTCCTGCATTTGGCGGCCTTAGTGGGTTTAGTTAGAGGGTGTCAGGTGTTGTCTCCTGGAAAGCACTCGGAACATCATAAAGCTGCTGCCCTCAGTCTGGTGAGTTTACGCAGCTTACTTTGCCCAGTGATGTCCTGAAGGGAGTAGAGGTAGATGTGGATCTTAGTGCACTTGAACGGCCAGATATCTGCGCCCCGATTCAGGTGTTGATGCACTTTACGCATGAGTGGTGCCGGAGCCAGCGTGCTTTCTGTCTGCCTCGCTCACTGCCACCCTGCCTTCCTCTCCCTCCTTGCCCTCAAGACGAGGAAAGGTCAATTTCGGGTAAATAATAAAGCTTTTCGTAGAAAATTATATATTTTTCCCAGAGATTTTCCTGATGACTAGGAGCTCTCCTCACCAGGTCCCTGCTTCCTGTGTTTCTTCCGTCTAAAGGTCGTTGGCACAGCAGGACCCCCTCCCGATGCTGGAGCCTCGTATGACACTAATACTTTGGGCTAATCTTTCTCCCCCAGCACCCACCCCCTTCTTTCTCCTCCCAGATGTTACTCTTCCATGGGCTCAGTCTGGTGGCCCCTGCTCCTTCCCTCTGCGTTTTTTCTCTGCGTGTTAATCGCGTTTATGGCTTTGAACATCACCTCAGAGTAGTCTCCTTGGCTCTGCGTGCCCAGCTCCTCGAGGCATTCTGAGCTGCGTTGGTGCCTGTGAGGTTTGGTGTTGCCATCAGTTGTGATATGAAGCTTTGTCACTGGGGCTTACCTTTGGCACACCTGATCTCCTATTTTCTTTTCTCCTCCCCGCAGTTGGCATCCGCAAAGCCGTAAAATCCAGGACCCAAGTGAATGGGCAGGAGGCAATATTGAGTGGGCCTGGTCCCTCAGGAAGAGAAAGATCTTTGACTTTTTTCCCTCAAGATTATATTGAAACTAAGCATGTGCGAAGCCATACGGTCTTGGGCTCAAAATCAACTCCCCGATTCTTGAGGGATAATGCTGACCTATTACTTTGTGCCGGGACTCTGGGGTCTGGCTGCCTGGGTCCCATTCCCAGTTCTGCCACTCTACCTGAGGGGTCATGGGCAGGTCATCTGACCATCCTCTTCCTCGGTTTCTTCCTTTTTAACACAGGGATGGTGCTAACCCCTTCAGAGGGGTGTCGTGGGGACTCGTGACTTTGTGCACTGGGTTGTGGTCGTCGTCGTGGTTCCGGGTCGCTGAGGATTGGCACTGCATCATTGTGAGAACAGAGACTTACCCTGAAACGCTAAATTTCTCCCTCCAGCATGTCTTTATTTATAATTGTGGAGGATCTGTAATGAGGGACTCAGAAGGTAATGCGGCCTCAGACCTGATCGCAGCTGTGCGATGGCAGGGCCGTGGCTGGGCACGGGGGTAGGAAGCCGTCCAGTGGTGTGGGGCGGTGCTCTTCACCTGTCAGCCCACGGAGGTCGCTGCCCACCGCCCAGGAGAGCTGAGGTTGTGTTGTCATTGCTCTGGACGCCCGTGCCAGCCCGTCTTGCCTGACTTTTCTTTCATCCAAATTTTGAGTTCTTTGCTAAAATATTATTGCTATGGAATTATTACACTTTACTCAATCATTAAGGTGGACTTCCCTTGCCTTGAAACCACAGAGATGGACTTCCCAGACCTATTTTGACTTTCAGCAAGTCACTGTCACTTCGGTGAATATGTTTCTCTATGAGGAAAATGGAGGAAGCGTGTGCACTTCCAATGCCTTCATGAGAAGCAGGCAGTTTGAGTTTCTTCAAAGTACAGACGTGAAATAGAAAATATCAGTAAGCCATCTTTCTTATTTGTTAGTCACACATTTTAGAAGAGAGTTTCTTAAATTGCAGAGGCTCCTTTACAAGGCCCAGCCTGGATTTGTGGTGTGTGTGTGAGGAGAGAGAAACAGAGACATTTCTCTCCAGCAAAATAATATCTTGTTCAACTTGGAATTTAGATTTTTATATCTTTTAAAAAATTTAATAACTTAGTAAATCTTAAAATATGTCACTGCCTCAGATGGGTCGTGGGTTAGGATGTTCTGAGTAATGTCCTCAGATCTTCTTGATGGTAGACACTGTGGTACTTCATTAAATAAGTATGCCTTAAGCCACTCTTAAAATATTAAAGTATATATCATTCTTCAGTAAAAAGTAGTTATTAAAGGGGCCTGCCCAGTGGCACAGCAGTTAAGTTCGCACCTTCCACTTCAGCGGCCCTGGGTTCGCCGGTTGGGATCCCAGGTGCGGACATGGCACCGCTTGTCAAGCTATGCTGTGGTAGGTGTCCCACATATAAAGTAGAGGAAGATGGGCACGGATGTTAGCTCAGGGCCAGGCTTCCTCAGCAAAAAGAGGAGGATTGGCAGCAGTTGGCTCAGGGCTAATCTTCCTCAAAAAAATAAAAATAATTATTAAAAACAAGATGGTATTATATACTAACACGCTTAACACAGGAATAAGCCAGAATTTCTTTGCGACAGTGGCCTCCCGTCTTCTCCCATCCCTGTGTGCATGCGGAGCTATCCCTCTGCTTTGTAGGGGCCTGCGTCGGTCCCAGGCAGAGTCTCAGGAGCTAGAGTAAAAATAGAAGTGGCTCTACCATAGAAAGAAAGCATTAAAATAAGCAGAGAAACGGGGCATGGAGCTAGTTTAGTCTAGGAGACCCATGGGAGGGCCACTGCATTTGAACAGAAAATTCCCGTCGTCTTATAATCCAGTGGAGCCTCACGGGAGAGTGCTGGCTTGGCGTTTCAGGTTCTGGCCCTGGTGGTCCGGCTGGTCAGCTTTGAGATTGTCCTTCCATTCATTTACGGCCGGATCAGCCCACCTTTGCCTGCCTCTCGCCACAGAGAGCGTGGAGGAAAAGTGGTCCCCATCTTAAGCCAGCTTATGCAGCACGGGCTCAGCCGTGTCCGAGGTTAGAGCCACACGTCACTGTGAGGCTTGGGGGACTCCTGAAGGCACCCACGATCGATGCAAGTCCTCAGGAAGGTTTGGGAAGGCGGAGGAGTGTGGGGTGTCAGAAAGGGGAGCAGAGGGCTGTTCTGCGTCTGGCGCCTGTCTGGAAGGAGGCCTCGGCGGGCGGAGGGCAGACGCCTGTGAACGGGGTTCAGAGCCGGGTGTGAACCGTACAGTGACGTTTTGCTTCTCAGAGCGCATTGCTGATTTCTTTTAGAGATGCAGCTGTCTGGGAACAGTTCATGGAACAATTTGAAATGTTGCAATTATTTTTAAAGCAAACAGCTTTTGGTTATATAAACCTCGCTCTTTTTGTTTGTAAACAGAGGACAAGAATGAGATCTTTTCTGGTGAGCTGCATCAGGCCTGGCTCTGGCTCTGAAGGGACATGGGTGCTTCTTGTTCTGGGGGCGTGGGGCCCCATTTCTTCCTCCGTGCCTGTGTGGAAAGGAGCCCAGACGGTACTACCTGCAGCAAAAACGTGGGGGGGAGCAGAGACGTTCACTATGATTCTTATCCCTTCACGGCAATATTGCACGTGTCCAGAACAACCCTGCCCTCCTTTTTTTTAAAAAACACATCAAGGATTTTAGTACCTTTGCCATATTATGATAAAAGGCAAAATGGTCCATTTGTGGTGTTTTAGGAAGTTTGCCGAAAGGCTCCTTTGTCATTATAATCCTTCCTCTGTTGCCAGTCTAAAATTCACAGGAGTTTAAGGCAAGGGCTGAAAATGTGGCTGTGAGAGGGGAAGGGGTTCTAGATACGAGGTTCAGGGTGCCCTAAGTGTGCCTATCAACCTGTTCATCCTTCTGAGATGTTACTTCTTTCTGTAGAGTCCCCTAAAATCTCGATGGCCCTAGTCAGGCAAGACTAACAGGTGGCGTATTTATCAAAAAACGTAGTGGGTTGCTAGTAGTATCTGCTTCTTGGAAATTAATGCTTCATGTCTTTTTTTTAAGCACTCATTTCTGCATTGGGAATCGGTTTTGCTTAGCAGGTGCAAATTGTAAAAGCTTCTGGGCTTCCTGCTTAATCCTGAATCTGTCTGTCTTTGCTGTATGGTGTAGCTGAAGGCTCTTGCTGTTCTGGGTTGTGGCTGACAGTTACATGGGTGTGCTGTCTTTTCAGTGTGCGCCTTAACTGAATGGAAGTGACCAAACCTCGGCCTTGCCCAGCATGTCGTATAATTTGGCGTTTCTGTTCGGCACGTCCTTCCTCTGGGTTGGTTTCAGAACTGTGCGGACTGTGGAAACTCTGTGAGGTTTGAGACCTCAGACCTTCACACATGCTTTATCTTCTCATGAGAAGCAGGTCTTATTCTACCACCACCTGCATCCGCATATCTACATTTTAGTTTCTTCTAATCGAGACAGTGGGGTTACTTCATGACAACAGGGAGGTTTTCTGTTAATCTTCAAGTCTCTGCTTTCTAAACCATCTAATGTTGAGACAACCAAACGGCTTAGCTCTTAGGGTGGTGTAAAGGTTTCATTTGATGATACTTCCAGGCTGACCTGTGTTGGGTTCTCAGTGAGAGATCACTGCTGAAAATAAAGGGGGATTTAGTAGGTCTGCTCTGATATGTCCTGACCGCAGTTTATGAATGTTATTTTAATAGAGCGTTGCAGTGTTGGGAAATGATTTGAGTAAATGGCATCCAGCCTGCCCAGTGCAGATTGGGATCACTGACACGGGTGCCTCTGACTTTTGAGTGGCACGCTTTCATTTGCAGCATGTTGATTGCAGCGTGGAGTGGCGTGTCTACATCTCTGTGGGGTCACTGGCGGGGGTGGTTAATTTTATGTGTCAGTCTGGCTGGGCTGCGGTGCCAGTTGCTTGGTCACGCACTGGGCCAGATATGGCTGAGAAGGTATTCTGCATCTGTGATTAATCTCTGTGGTCAGCTGACTTTGGGTGCAGGCCGTCACCCTGATAGTGCAGCGGCCTGATCCAGTCGGTTAGAGGCCTTAGGAGCAAAGGCTGAGGTTTCCCAGAGAAGAAGGAATTTTGCCTCAAGGCTGTAACATAGGGGTCCTGCCTGAGTTTCCAGCCTGCTGGCCGGCACTACAGATTTTGGACTGGCCAGCCTCCACAATCACAGCAGCCGTTATCCCTTAAAATAAGCCACTTTATATATGTGTATAATTTATATGTTATAGTTTTCTCCAGAAACTCAAAACCAAAAATACTGTTGGTTCTAATTCTCTGGAGAACCCTGACTGATTCATTGAAAATCAAGGGTTTTCCCCCCAGAATTATACAAAACGCTGTAATTGCTTTTTAAGAGAGAAAATTCTAAATTAATTTAACCTGATTTTTAAGGTGAAAACAGAGGCTATTAAACCTTCCTAAACTGGAAAAAATCTTAATTGAAGTCAGTTTTAATTTCAAGGACTTTTAGGAGAAAGAATTGGGAGGAGCCGCCAAGTAGCGGAGGACGGGATTGGGGAAAGTCTCCGTCTGAAACACGGGGTTCTGACCTGCCTGGTTCTTCCCGCCCTGAAGCCTTAGGGCTCCCCTTCTGCTTAAGACGCCCGTGAAGTCGTGAACTGAGCTGCTCTGCTCCGCTTACTGTCCTTTCCCCTTCCTCTCTCAGGTCACATCGCCACAGTGACGCGTCCCAGTAAACTGTCACTGAGGGCAGACCGGGTATCTTCTTGTCTTTCTCCTCATCCCTGGGGTTTTTCACGTGGTGGTTGTCATTACGGTGCAGGTAGGAGAGCGAGCGAGGGAAGCCGGCCAGCAGCAGGTGCGGAAATCTTCGTGTGGTCCTCCTCTAGCCAGAACCTGCCTGAAGCATCCATTGTTTCCGTTATTTAGCTCTAAGTCTAAACCTCTGGGGGGCATCTGTCGAATGAGAAAGGCAACACAGCTGCCCAGCCAAGCTGCCGTGTCACGAGGGCCGTGTCGTGAGGCTGTGTGAGCGCAGAGCACGGCGTCAGCGGGAAGGGCTGTGTGAATCCCTCTGCTCTTCCCCTCGGCCTGACTCTTCCCCTGGGGTGTAACTTGAGTTTCTGTTTTTGTCAGGTCATGGAAGTGCAGGATGAGAAGAGATGCTAGGGAGCTAAAAATGACAGCTGTGCACGGTGCGTTGATGCAGCACACCTCCCCCATCAGTGTCTGTGCACGGCTGTCGTCAGCCACCAAAGGCACAGCTCACTGCATTCTGGTAACTTCCAATCAGCAATCCTAGGTGTCCATTCCAGAACTACACCAGCAGTAGAAACCCTTTCATACGTTAACCTTCGTTCAGTTGTTGTATTCCTCCGGAGTCTTCTCTTCTCCAGAGAAAGTGTCCCTTCCTTCAAATGACCCTCCTGTTATGGCCCAGGATCTTTGTGAGAAGTCCGGGTTGCTCTCATCTGAAGGTGGTGTAATTTATCATCCACTTGAAATATCTAGCTCAGACCCTGTGGTCTGAGGACCAGAAAGGCTTGTCCCCTCGCCCAGCACGCCAGCCGTCTGCAGATGCACCCATGGTGCTGTTAGGACGGCTGCCTCGCCACGCGGCGTTGTGCTGAGCTTGCTGTCCGCGACCGTCCCTCCTGAGTCTGCCGAGGCTCAGGCTGGTCTTGGTTTTGTACCTAGTAGTTGCATGTTTTTAATAGAAGAGGTTTCATATTTATCACTACTAAATTAATCTTTTTAGCTGAAGCCCGTTCTTTTGATCGATTGAGATCATTTTGGACCTGCTTCCAGCCATCTCTCAGAGTTGTTCTACCTACAGATATAAAGCCATGTTCTTGTCTAAACCTTTCATAAAAACATTACCCACGGGGCTGCCCTACGGGCATAGTGATTAAGTTCACGCGTTGCACTTCAGTGGCCTGGGGTTCATGGGTTCAGATACTGGGCGCGGACCTATGCACTGCTCAGGCATGCTGTGGCGGTGTCCCACATAAAATAGAGGAAGATTGGCACAGATGTTAGCTGAGGGCCAGTCTTCCCTGTGCAAAAACAAAAACACATTATCCACCTTTCCTTCCCATGGCTCCCTTCTCCAACTTTCACCTGGACTATTGCAGGAACTGATGTGCATGCTCACCCCCCTGAAAGGAGTCCCCCACACTGCCCTGGGGTGCCTGTTAGAAAGATAAACAGGAGTGCTTCTCGTATTCCTGTCCACCTTCTGTCCCCACGGCTACCACTTGAGAGCTCTTTTCTCCACCTGGACAGTGTAGTTATGTAGCTGGTTTTTCCTTCTCAAGTCTCCCTCCTTCTCCCTTCCACCCCATCCTCCACCAGCTGCCAGACTGACCTGTCTCACCACACACCTGGTCGTCAGCGCCCTTCAGCGGCTCTCCTTGCCTGTGTCTGGGAGAACATGAGGGTTTGGCTGCCACCTGCCCTCTCGGGCTGTCCCACACAGCGCTCCATTGTGCGTCCTTGACGTGCTCTTACCACTCTGACAGCAAGACAAGGACCAGTTTTTCAGTTTTCTCATCTTTCTAATGGTGTGGCTCACAAATAAATCTAAACACGTAAGTACTCACAGACCAACGATGAATTAGGTAACTTTTAGAAACACAGTCCTGGACATCTGCCTGCTTCTTCTGTTGAACCCAGCAATTGATTTCTCTGCCTCCTTTTTAATCTGCAAAATCGGATTTCTAACCTAAGAAGAGTGTCACCATTAGAGGAGAGGACCTTCAGTGCACATTTTCACTTTTGTCAAGGAATTCAAAGTTCATATAGTGCACATTAAGAGAGTATTATCAGTGAGAATAGTGAACAGGAGGGCCTGTAGGCCTTCTGTCCTGTTACTGGGTTAAAGTTTAATGTGGCGTTTTATAATATTTGAAACTTGGCGAGTGAGAGCTGATATGTAGGAAGGGGTTTTAAAGGAAGCCGAGTGTCCACACCTCACGTCAGGTAAACAAACGCCCAGGGTTTAGAATTTGTTTATGGTGGAGCCAACGTGGGGAAATGGACTGTTTCGGCACTGAGAAGCGTTCCCCATGCAACAGAAACTTCTGGAACATTCTGGAAGGCATGGCAGGGCCCCCGTGCTTCTTGGTTGATGGCACATCACTACTGACTGTGTTTACTGTCTTTCCTGTATGTTTGTTAACAAAGGGAGTGAAATAAAGATCACAGCAAACCTGCCTTTTTACTTTCCTTTCAAAGGATCAGTCTGTGCCGTGTTTCTTGTCCGACAGCCTGTTGGAAGCTCTGTACAAGCTGCAGGTGGCAGAATGCTGTGCCTCTGTTGCCACAGACACCATCAGTAAGTGGCATCATCTGGGAAACTGAGGGACCCCTTTAACTCCAGGAATGGGGACGGCAGAGAACCAGCTGGGGCCCCTTGTTTCCCAGGGGTTGTTTGAGTCCACGTCAGCCTGGGCTGGCTTTGTCATTTTCAAACCATATGCCGGGTTTTTTAAGCTGCACTAAAATGTGGATTTCTAAAACTCCTGCCAGAAGTAAACTGCAGCTTACCTCAGGGAGATGCATTACATATTTAAAAGATTACTGAAGTCCAGTAGTTTTGAAGACTTAATCATCTCTAATGTAGAAATGTAGAAAAGCACTTTGGTGCTTGTGGGCCCCATGAAAGGTAACTAACTTCTGTGGATCCAGAGCTCGTAATTTACCAGTGACGGCTGCTCAGTCCAGCAGTGATCATTCCTGTTTTCAACTGCGGTCCTTGAATCGTGCAAACCAGGCTCTTCCCCATTTGGGTAATTTTCTGTGAGGCTCACTGGGCTTTCGGAGTGGAGAACCTGTGGAGTCTTCCTACTGGGTAAACGCATTTCTCTTTGCAAGAGGACATTCTTGGTTCACCCCTGGGTGCACTGTTTTCCAGTTTTATGGTCACAGAATAAAAGCGTAGGAAGCGTAAGTGTGAACAGAAGCCTGGAGAGGGTGTGTGTGTGTGTGTGCACCTCCACGTGTGCCGCCTGTTATATAACTTGTGATGGCTACGCGCAAGTCAGGTGCTGGCATCCCTGAGACCAGCAAGGTTGACTGTCCTGTTCACCCGCCTCACAGCTTGGCGCTGGGCCGGAACGGCCAGGCAGCAGGAGAGAAGGGCAAACAGACGTACGTTTGCTGTGTACTCAGAGGGGGGACAGCAGCTGCTCCAGGGCCTGTTGGCCAGTCTTGTCCCTAGTGGATGAGTGTCACCATTGTCACCTGTGATCGCGACTACATCTTAGGATAATGCTGCAAACGTTTGTCCTCTGTGTGAAGGCAGTCTGGTTGTACAGGCTACCCTTGGGCACTAGGCAATGTCATTCTCTCACGTTTGTACGCAGTCTCCATTAACACGTCATTTACCATTAACACATCATTTACTATTTTAACAGTTTAAACAAAACAGTTGCAAAACCTAACTGACTCTTAGAAGTCTGCATACCCCACTTCCAGGGGGACTGGATTAAGAGTCTGCGTCTGCAGGTGACACGAGAGGACAGCTGTGTCACGTGGAATTGACAACCCTTACTGGTGCCGGGGAACAGTGCAGGCGTTCAGGGGGATTCTGGTTACTTTGGGGGGTATGTACATTTAAGGTCTCGCCATCCCCTTTCCATATTTGCTTTCCTTTTGGGTCAGAGTGTAAAAGGGAGAAGGCTGTGGCCCCAGGCCCCCCACAGCGTTCAAGCCACGGTATTCCTGGAATTAAATAATAGAATTAAGCCCTATATCCATTAAAGATTGGATTTGAGCATTTAGGAAACCAATTCAAATGTATTTATAGGTCTTAAATGAGATGAGAGATGTGTACTTCATGGGGGAAAAAAGTCCTTCGTTGTGATGGTGTGGCCTCGGCTGCTTGCCTTCCCGTCAGTGGTCGCAGCTGTGACAGGGTGCGCTCGCCGTGCTGGAGTCAGGGGTGCGCTCGCCGTGCTGGA